>NW_019384407.1:350452-370765 GCF_000671375.1 Centruroides sculpturatus | reverse complement strand
TGTTTTGATAAGAAGTAAACAAAGCCATTTGCATTCTCTCTCTCTCTCTCTCTCTCTCTCTCAAGGTCTCCTGTGCAAAGAGCATGCGTCTCATAATTGCATCTCGTCGCACTGTGCAGAGCCTTGATGAATTGTCATGTTAAATACAAACACGTCATATCACATCACATGCAACGAATCAGTTCGGCATTGATCGAATACAAAGATTTACAGATTAATCTTCAAATATCAAAAAGGAGGACATGTAGGAGGACACTTTCCGAGGGAGGACAGAACTTACAAAACGAGGATGATTGGTCACCTTATTGAAGAGGATGGCAGATTTATTTAGCTGCCTGAATCCTCTAAGGAAATTTGTCTCCTCCTCTTCTAGTATTTAGGCAGATTATCTGACATATCCTTTTTAAGCATATATGATAGCTTTGCATTTGTGAAGGAAATCATTTGTCTTTTATTCTCATATCCAAACAAGTATTGCTAAGACTATACGATGTTAAGTTGACCAATTCGTCACTATTCAATAATAATGAATATTTTTTCAGTCTTTCAATCATGTTTAGTAGAAAAAAGAAAAGGCCTGTCATATCTGCTCCAATAAATTTTGAGCACAGAGTGCATACTGGATTTGATGAGAAGGAACGCAAGTTTGTTGGGTTGCCGCCGCAGTGGGCGAGTCTAATTCCATCGCAACAAGATAGACCAAAACCCATTATCGATCCGTCTTGTATAACTCCTACAGAAATGATGGATATAAAACTACATGTACGTATATATTGTTTAATCATTAACATGAATTTCAAATTTTATTTTTAAAAAGCCATTAAAGCATCTAAACAATACATACATACAATTAGTAAAGGATTATATTTATCATCATAAATATTTATTTTATGGTAAAAACAAACTTTAAAAAGTAAAATATATTATTTACATTATATAAAAAAATTATCTTTAAACTTTTAATAATTAAATTTTTAAAACTGAGAAAACTTTTAAACACTAATAAAAATTATATATAATTTAGCAAAATTNTATTGTGTACAATGATGTACTTTTTGTGACCCTTCCTTAAACTGTATATGTGATAAATAGACAGCACCTTATAGAAAATTCCAACTGCTATAATTTAAAATATTTTTACTCCTATGGGTAGTTTACAACTCAGACAGTGCTCCAACCATCTCATTGAGCTGCAATTTGAAAAAATAGACCTATAAATTCCCACTGTCGTCCATACGTCTGTCTTTCCTTAATCTCAAGAATGGAGTTAGTTAGACGAAATCCAAAATAGTTAGAATGTTTCTAGTATATTTTATTTAAATTTTGTTTTTGCCTATATATTTAGTATAATTTCGGTAGAAGTTACATTTACATAATTACATATATCAAATACATAAACAAATTACCTAAATGCATTCACTACCCAAAATAAATATATTGTAAATTCTATGATCAAAATTACAAAAAATGGAGGAAACATAAAAATTACATCAAGTTTACTGTAAATATTTTAACTTTTAAACACTTTCCAGTATCTATACAGTAATACCCCGAACTTACACGATAGGTGGGACTGAGCGATAACCACATAAGTCGAATTTGCGTAAGTCGGGGTATAATTTCTCAATGTGTGTAAAATCCAAGTCAGATGTATGTAAGCTAATAAATGTTCTCGTTAATCTTATCTCGTCTTTTGATTANTTAAATAAATGTGGAGACAACGGATCCCCTTGCAATAGTCCTCTACTTGTTTTAAAGCATGGCCACAGAACATCCTCTTGTTCAATGATTGTTTTGTATTGCCCAAAAAGTAATCCTGTCATTCTTATTAAATGATCACATGCATTATATTTTTTCATCTTAACTTGTAAGTCTATTACACTAATCGAGTCATAGGCTTTTTCTAAATCTAAGAACAAGGCGAATAGTTTTTCTCTCTTCTTAAGTAGTTGTAACTGAACTAATGCTTATAGGATAAACAATGCAACCTGAGTGCCTCCATTTTCAACGAATGCATATTGAGTAGCATTTCTATAATTATTGGTATCTATCCAATTGTTAAATTTGGAAGCCAGTATTGCAGTAAATATTTTCCATAATCCTGATAATAGTGCTATTGGGTGATAATTCAAAGGCTTATCTCTTTCTCCATGTTTATATATCATTGTAAATATTACTTTGTTCCATTTTTCTGGTACAATACCTAGCCTATAAAACCCATTAAATTGTCTAGTTAAATNTAATCCTATCATTCTTATTAAATGATCACACACATTATATTTTTTCATCTTAACTTGTAAGTCTATTATACTAATTGAGTCATAAGCTTTTTCTAAATCTAAGAACAAGGCGAATAGTTTTTCTCTCTTCTTAAGTAGTTGTAACTGAACTAATGCAACCTGAGTGCCTCCATTTTCAATGAATGCATATTGAGTAGCATTTCTATAATTATTGGTATCTATCCAATTGTTAAATTTGGAAGCCAGTATTACAGTAAATATTTTCCATAATCCTGATAATAGTGCTATTGGGCAATAATTCAAAGGCTTATCTCTTTCTCCATATTTATATATCATTGTAAATATTACTTTGTTCCATTTTTCTGGTACAATACCTAGCTTATAAAACCCATTAAATTGTCTAGTTAAATATTTAATTAATTCCTGAAAAAATTTTTAATTATATAGTTAAGGTATCAGATTGGATCCAGGTGTTGACTTCTCTTTAAGTTTTTTAATACAATTTTGTATTTCTTCTACCTTAAACACTTCCTCCTGGATATTTAGTTGAGATTGAATGAATTCTTTTTGTATTGATCTGCCTTTATCCTTATAATCTTCTGAGAATTTTTAAAAATATTTTAGCCAACTATTATATTCTACTCTTTTTGTTACTCTATTTACTGATTTCGACTCTAGGAATCTATTAACTATTAACCAAAATACTCTAGAATCCTTTGATTCAATTAGCTTTTTACTAATATTTGAATAATAAATCTTCTTTTTCACCTTGATTAAATTGTTATATGTCCTTTTATTTTCTAATTATTTCTTTAACGACTCTTCGGTATTTAGTTTTCTGAATTTTTTTTAAACTTTTTGTTTTTTGATTTTATAGTTGTAACACTTATTATCATACCATTCAGATTTGTATTCTTTCCTATAGGCTCCTAAACATTTCTTANGATGTATGTAAGCTAATAAATGTTCTCGTTAATCTTATCTCGTCTTTTGATTAGTTCATTGTTACAAGAAATCACCACATAGAGTCTCTCGAGTCTCCGTAGATATAACAAACACAGAAATAAATAACACAAAATAAATTGTAGATATGTGTCGATTCTGCGCGACATGTCCGAACATGTAAGTTGGGCAATAGTGTGGAGGGAATGAGTAATCAAGAGTTGTGTGGTGCAAAAACAAAAGACAAATCGACAAGATTTGAAAATCACGTAACTCCAGGTTCGCGTAAGTTGAGGTATCACTGTATTTGTATATATTTAAAGATTAAGCAGAAGTTACCTTCTGTATATACAAGTGCATAAACAAAGTATCTGAAGATAACTTCTAACAAAGATCATCATAAGACTAGTTCTGAATAAGGTGTTGGACCCCCAAAAGTTTAGACTTCTAAATTTGATCCCCCAAAGTTTAGACTCCCCCAATTTTTACCCCCATTCAAATTTTGGACACTCAGACGATTCCTTTGACTTTTTTTTTATTCCTAGGGACACCGTCTACAGCTCTGATAAGGTCCCCAACCGCCTGATTTAGACCTACATTTGCACCAGATCATTACCTTTGTCACTAAATTTAATTCAGTTCCGGATAATTCGTACACTTCTAAAGCGCCAGTTCCACGGCAATGACTTCCTAAAACAACAAATTTAGCGCTACAAGGAATCCATTTTGTATCAAAAAGTGTAATATCTAACGACTTTTGAATGTGAACGATAACTTGAGGCTTATCCATAGACTTTTCACACACGACAACGCAATTCCTAAGCCTAACGTATACACAACAGCATCGTCGCCATAGCAACACAAGAATAACTACCGAGTAAGCATTAGTTCGAATATATACCGCTAGGACGAACAGCGCCGATAGCGGCAACAGAATTTGTGTCGGAGCTTCGTTAACAGTTGGCGTTGAGAAAATGTTTAAATTATGTCTATGGCTATATTTTAAACAACACTCACTACATTCTATTTTATTTAACGTATAACGAGTTCAACAACGTTGCCAGTACGATAAACAAATGACAAGGCTTATAACTACGACCCGAAACCAATCCAAATCCAGTTGCCGCGATTGGCGCTGCTCACCATAGCGGCATAATTTAGAACTAATGCTTACTCGGGAGTCATAGCAACGGCGTAACTGCCATATTTAATTATTTACCAGAAAATATTATATAATTAATAAAACATTTTTAAAATGTTTAAATATAAAATAGTTTGCTTAATTAAAATTAACCATTATGTAGTACAAAGATTTAAAAAAAATAGTAAATTACAAATAAACTTTTTAAGATAAATAATAAAATTTTAGTTTATACTTTTATAAATTATAAATTAAAATAAATGTTTTAAAGCGATTTACTTGATTTAAAATGGTCATTAAATTTTTTTTCCTTATTTGAAGAGGTGATATTTCGACGCTAGAGGGGTTCCAGTAGTGAAAATAAACTTTAAAGCGCATGTAAAATGTACACGTGATAATCAAAAGTTGGAAATGTGTCAAAAAGGAAAATTTTCTTGAGTAGTCGATGAATGAAACTTATGTACGTGTATATATAAATTATATATTGTTTAGTAGAATGATTTTACGTATAGAAATATATTATTATTGAGTCATCAGTTTTTATTAGCATTCATATTCGATATTATTATTATATACAGGCCCTTTACAGTCCATGCAACGCTATGGCATTTACCAGAGACGAGTTATGGCATCTCTTACACAAAGATAAATAATTATATATACCATAACATAAAAATGAATAATATATTTTTTTAAATGTAAAATATTAAGTACATGCTGTTGTTAGAATTAATTATTCACATATAGAATTAAATAAGTGTTTTTTTTATACTTAAAAAATTTATATGTGAATGAATAAATGAGTAATCTTTTAGCTATACTTTTATAAATAATTCAAATGTAAGTAAAGCTTTTATATGTTATTATGATTACTTCTAGTGGTTTTATTGATTAATTTTTAAAGTTTTTGTGTTTTTTTCTCTTGCTTTTTTATCAAGTCTTAACTTTTATGTTTTACAGTTTTACTTGTTTTCTCCCCTTTGTTCAGTGGTGCATTATAGCTTCTTGAGGCCCAGGTGAATTTGAATTAGGAGGCCTATGTACAGTGTTGACTTCAGATATTTTTCTTCAGGGCATTTTTTGGGAAGTTATTTTCGTATAAAAGATCAGTTGTGGGGCTCCCTGTTGGCAGGGGCCCTGGGCAATTGCCATTTTTGCCACAGGATGATGCACCACTTCCTTTGTTTTAAAATACTTAGTTACTCCAACAGTCACTATTAAATATCATTTTGGTTTTATCAAATTGTACAATAAGGACTGCAAGGGCAAATAGCCTGAAATGCATTTTAATTGTTGTATAAAGTCTATATTATTCAACAAAAAGTGTTCCTGTGTGATAAGCTCTACATAGCAATTTTGTGCTTACTCCCAAAGAACATGAAAGAACAAGAAGTAATCAAATATTAAAAGTATTTTTATAGGGTCATTGTTTAGTAAGTCAATGGATGCTACTATTTGCAGATTGTTTTATTATTTATTCATTTATTGTGTATTACTTGAGATGAATACAATGCAAAATATGTAAACAATTATGTGAATGCAGATTTGATGAATGGTTTAAGGTTAGGTATTGTATTTTGCATGGTTAATGGTAGTACAGATGAGTTTTTTTTAACTTTAAAAATTTGATTAATAAATTTCAGATAAAGTGAAAGTGTAGCAACTGTTTTTAAATGAATAATATCTGATTGATTTGAACTGCAATAAATAGGATTACTTTTATAAGGAAAAAATTTCATTTTGATGATATGAAACCGTGCTTTACAATTTCAGTTTCTAAAATTAAACTTTATTACTTTACTGTAAATAATGTATGTTATTTATAGTAAAATAGCTGAAGTAATAAAGTAAAATAATAACTTTATTCCTTTACTTTAAATAAACAATTCAATGTAATATAAAAAGATATGAACTTTTAAATTAAGTTTTTTCTCTATAGAAAATTTCTGTTTGAATACATTAAAATTGCTTTTTAACAAATTATAGAAAATAGAAGTTAAAATATTATTTGATTAATTTAAATTAATGAAATGATTTAAAACTTTTTTTTTAAATATAATTTTCCTATATAATTTACATAATCTCTCCTATATAATGTTAAAAGTTTGTATTAACATTATGAATTTATGTATTGACCTGACATTTCGTATTATGTATCAAATCAAATGTATATGAATCAAAAAATGAATTTGAATTATATTTTGTGTGCTTTAATGATAAAATTCCCAAAACTATTTAAGACAATGTTGGATGCTTTAACTGAAAGTATTTTTATAACTTTATTTCTTTACTGTTAAAATTTTTGCTTATTGAACCTTTCCGTAACAAGTTTTATTATAATGCATAACACTAAATGTGAATATTGATCTGTTTTTTAAGATTCTGATTATGGAGATTAAGAATCTTCAAAAGTATTAGCATAAATAAGTTTTAAACTTTTAGAATTCAACTTGTTCATAATTACACTTAAAATAATTTGAATAGTTTTGGCAATTAAATTTTATTTTGTTATCAAAATGGATCATTCATGTTTCAAAGTGAGAAGGATCTGATTATTTATTTATAATTTATTACTGTTAATTAAATTTTCAAATATCAAAACAAATAATTGTGATTTAATATCTGTCATTTTGCAACATTTGTGATCAATGCATTATTTGACAAACTTTTAATTGTATTAAATATTAACATAATTCTATTATATATTAAATTAACTAATATAATTAAATTGATTTGTCTCCTAAAAATTGTTTAATATGTTTCAGAGGATTTTATTAAATATTTTCATATTATCTACATATTTAATGTAATTTGATGTAAGCAATGTTGTCATACAAGTTGAAAGATTTATTTTTTTTTTATCCTTATAGTTTTATTTCCTTTTGTTTTTTGAAACCGTGTCCTGTTTTATATTTGTGACGTAGTAAACACTAGTATTGTGTTTTATTCCAAAGACACATGGCAAATTTTCCATCAAATTCCTTTACTCAACTAATAAAGGAATTTGATGGAAAATTTGCCATGTGTCTTTGGAATAAAACACAATACTAGTGTTTACTACGCCGTTTTATTTCCTGTTATCAAATTCCTAGTCAGTCATTAATGATAGTTATTTTTCAAGCTTAAAATTTTGCTACTTTGCCAAATTTTTTCAATAAATATTATACTTAAAAAATAATTTATAACTTTCATTAGTTGCATAATGGATATACTGTAATTATTTTTTAAAAAAGCATTTTTTGGCAAAAAGCATTTTTTAAAATTAATTTTAAATTAAATTAAAATTATTCCAGTGTATAATACTGGAATAAGTAATTTAATTTTAAATTAACATAATCGTAACATCAGTAATAAGAAAGTCAAATATTTTAACCTTAAATGTTTTTTGAATTATTGGTCTACAATGAGAAAAAGGTTGAAAAACACTGCTTTGTGAAAATATGATTAAGTTATAACGAATTAAAATAGTCTGTCTTACACTGATTACACAGATAATTTCTAATTTTTATGAGATGTATTGTGACTGTACATAGGGATTTTAAAGAGTGTACTTTTAAATTTTTAAAATTCAATCTGTCAAATGTGTAAAATTCTTCTATGTAATATCAACACTTTAGAAAACTTCATATAAAAGTTATTTCCATGCCTAGATATGTAATATATTTGAATCCATTCATAATTAATATTATTCTTTATTTTTATCCTAGAGTTATCAGAATGTCTACTTGCTTTTTATAATACTACCACTTGCACTACACTTGCTTTTTATTGTTTCTGTCTACTGTTATGTTATTTTCTTTATTCATTTATTCAAATTTTTATTTATTTTTAACATTTAATATAAAATTTATATATTTAACGTATAGATTAAATCCTAATTTTAAATTTAATGATATCAATAACAATTATTATGATTTCTCCAAAAATGTTATTAAAACCAGTGAAGAACTAAAACAGTTCGTTATTTGTCTGTTTTCATTGAAACAATATAATAAAGAATAAACTGGGACTTCTTTCTACTTAATTTCAAATATTTACTATCAGAAATTTTAGTTATCATTTACTAATTACTTTGGAAATACATCAAGAATAACTTTAATGTATATTTTATAATTTAAGCAGTATTATTAATAGGTCTTCTTAAAGGAAGATTGGAATTTTCTGTTTTAGTTAATAGTTTTGCATTTAAAAGAAGTAATAATTTTGG
This sequence comes from Centruroides sculpturatus, assembly GCF_000671375.1. Classification (NCBI taxonomy): domain Eukaryota; kingdom Metazoa; phylum Arthropoda; class Arachnida; order Scorpiones; family Buthidae; genus Centruroides; species Centruroides sculpturatus. The sequence continues at coordinate 362,235 of NW_019384407.1, read as the reverse complement.
ATAATAATGCAATTTTTAATTGTAGATATTCAAAGTTTTTAAATTGTTAAAATAATAATATAAAATAAAACTTAAGTATATCTAAATTAGGGAAATGGAAAAATTTTTGATATGCACGAAATGTTTTTGGGAAATTTCACAGTCTGGCTTTGGTTCATATGTGTTTTGGAATCAAATGCAGAGTTCTCAGGCATTCCAGAGATAAATTAAATTTAAAAAATGTTACAATAAATAAATAAATAAATAGTCAGACTATATATTTATTTATTTAAGTTGTTGATGTATTTTCAGACTTATCAAATAGTTCAAAAACACACTAAAAACTTTTTGGTTGTGTTAATTTAGCTGTACTTTTACTTTTTATTAAATATGGTGCAAAATTTTAAATATTTTCATTATTAAAATAATTTTTTTGAAAAAATTAATGATAAAGAAATAAACTTTTTTGCCAGTAATTAGATATTTATTTATTAATGAAATCTATAATTAATGCACAATAATCTTATTTAATCAAAATAACTTATTATAAAAAGCAATTTTAATTATTTAAATATAGAACAAATAAGTGTTTTTATTTTAATAATAATGAATATTTTTTCAGTCTTTCAATCATGTTTAGTAGAAAAAAGAAAAGGCCTGTCATATCTGCTCCAATAAATTTTGAGCACAGAGTGCATACTGGATTTGATGAGAAGGAACGCAAGTTTGTTGGGTTGCCGCCGCAGTGGGCGAGTCTAATTCCATCGCAACAAGATAGACCAAAACCCATTATCGATCCGTCTTGTATAACTCCTACAGAAATGATGGATATAAAACTACATGTACGTATATATTGTTTAATCATTAACATGAATTTCAAATTTTATTTTTAAAAAGCCATTAAAGCATCTAAACAATACATACATACAATTAGTAAAGGATTATATTTATCATCATAAATATTTATTTTATGGTAAAAACAAACTTTAAAAAGTAAAATATATTATTTACATTATATAAAAAAATTATCTTTAAACTTTTAATAATTAAATTTTTAAAACTGAGAAAACTTTTAAACACTAATAAAAATTATATATAATTTAGCAAAATTGTTTGAATTATTTGTATTGTAACATTAATAAATTAGGAAATAACTTGATATAAATAGAGGTGAATATTTATTACAGTAGAACACCAGTTAACTAAGATTCCACATTATTTTAATTAAATTAAAAATACAATAAAGTGTCAAAAATCCAGACTTGTCAGACCCCATCCAAATTTTAAGTTTGACTAGATTTTCAAATATATGTGTAAATTGGTGTTTAAGTACTTAAGTACGGTAACTCCAAATACACTGTAATACAAGTTTAAATGTTTTAAGTTTAAGCTAGTATTTCATAAGGAATGTAGGAATATTTATAAAGATTCAAAATATAGTTTACAGAATCACTACGTTTAAACAAAAAATATAATTTCAAAATTAAAAGTATGAATTCTGAATGTTAGAGCATCAACATCTAGCATACACAAAGACAACTGTATTAAATTCCAGTAAACTTTTAGTGAAAATTGACAAACATTTTTGATTTTGTTAATAGGCATGCTTCAGGTTATAAATCTTAAACCTGCTGAATTTGACATTTGAATGTTAGAATTTGACATTTAATGTTAGAATGTACAGGCATTCTAACATTAAGTTATGTCATAAACGTTTGTCAATTTTCATGAAACGTTTACTGGAATTTATTATGGTTGTTTTCATGTCTGATAGAGATATATTTTTCAATTTTTGAGTAATTTTTAGTAAGCATCGATGACAAAGTTACCATTTAAAGAGTTAATGTACATTTTTCAATGGCCAAATCCAGTATTGATATATTATTTATTATGTAAAACAGTAGTAGTTACTCAGCTATAGCATAACCAGGGAAGTCTGAACTCTCTTACCTTTGTAAATAAATAAATAGATGAAAAATCAGATATGTACAGAAAAGAAATATTCAAATGTGTGCTAAGTGTTCTATATATACATTATCTAAAAGTTTAATAGTGGTTATCTCCACAGTGGTATAAGAGTGAATGTAAGTTTGCACATTCTAACTTGGGCCTCCCTGATATCTGTTCTAGTTATGCTGCTATTTCTCAGCATCCTCAGCCATGAGCTACTATTGATGTAATGACTATATTGTAGTCATCACATCAAATGATGTAACAAAACAAATTAAATGTTAGATTGTTTGCTGTTTTACTTTTGTTTAGTTTGAAATATAATTTTGTAAGAAAACCTTAGGATATTACATTCTAATAAAACTAAGAAAATTATAGTTTTCAGTGTGCTTTTACAGAAGTTATATGTTGGATAATTATAAAATGATTAAATTGCTATACCAAAATATTATCCATTAAAACAAGAAATAACAATAATGTAAAAAAACCATTCAAAAGGTCCAGCATAATTCTTTAATGCTGGAATTATGAATGGATGCTGGACTTTTGACTGGTTTTTTTTTATACTATTAATTTTAGTCTCCATTTAAGCAAGTATATATTTACAAGAAATAACTACTGTCTATTGGCATTAAACAGTTTTTATTATAACATTATTGCAAGCACTTTTAACATTTTATCATAATGTTCCAAAGTTACATTCTTTATCTGAAGATGACATTGATAAAATGTCAAAGGTGCTTGTGTTGATGTTAAAATAAAAATATACATGGCCATTGAAATCCTATACCTTAAGCTAATATATCTACAACAACCATAAATGATCAGGCTATATTAAAATATAGCCCGATCATTTACGGCTGTTGTAGATGTATTAGTTAAAATAAAACTGTATAACACTGATAAACAGTCATTATTTCTTGTTTTAATATATTGGATAATTAATTACTATTAATAAATTTTTAAGCAATACAATTTTAAATTGTTTTAACATGTACTTTTAGTGCCAGTCAATAAAATGAGAATTTCTACTAATTGTAAGTTTTATTTATTTACCTTGCTTATGTTATCAGTCAGTTATCATCATCAGTATAGGAAAGTTCCAAAGTGATTACAATAAATAGATTCTACTGTGTCCAAAGCAGATTCTGCTTTCTTTAAAAATTTAAATGTAACATTTCATAAAATTGAAAAAGTTTATACAGAAATAGGAGGCAATATTTTAAAAATAAGCAATTACTCAAAATTAAGAATAAAATCATTAAGGGCAACAAACACAAATTGTAGGATATCTGGAAAAGTATTTGATGAACAGGGATAAAATTTTGTACACAGACTTTTCATGCCATGATGATTTAATCATATAAAATGAAAACAAAAAGTAATTTTTAGAGATATACTTGTTTTGGCGAGAGTACCTAAAATATGATGTAGCAGATCCTATAGAAAAAAAAGAAAGGTAATAAGAAGTGTGCTCACCCTGATAGCTATATAGAACCTACAATGAGCAGTTATACTGTTGATGAGATTCTGGAGAAGGCTTTGAGAGCTGATTTTAGCTCATGGCAGGTTTTGGGAGGGGACTGACATGGTGAAATAGCCCTCTCCAGAGCATCCCAGACATGATCATTCAAGTTTAGGTCCAGAGAGCACTCTGACCTGTGAATATTCTCTTTTTCAAGGAAATTTGTAACCAAATGTGAGACTTTTATAGGAGGTTAATGGCACTCTGAAAGAGTTTCACATAAGGTTTTGAATTTCCTTGAAGATAAGGTGACCAACTTTTTTACAATGAAAAGGAGGACACTAATAAATTGAAGGAAAAAATATCATAAATAAAAAACATTTTATTCATTGCAACAATAATACACTATAATAATCTCTACTGCATGCATAGGTGCCATGTCATGTTTCGATAAGAAGTAAACAAAGCCATTTGCACGTTCTCTCTCTCTCTCTCTCTCTCTCTCTCAAGGTCTCCTGTGCAAAGAGCATGCGTCTCATAATTGCATCTCGTCACACTGTGCAGAGCCTTGATGAATTGTCATGTTAAATACAAACACGTCATATCACATCACATGCAACGAATCAGTTCGGCATTGATCGAATACAAAGATTTACAGATTAATCTTCAAATATCAAAAAGGAGGACATGTAGGAGGACACTTTCCGAGGGAGGACAGAACTTACAAAACGAGGATGATTGGTCACCTTATTGAAGAGGATGGCAGATTTATTTAGCTGCCTGAATCCTCTAAGGAAATTTGTCTCCTCCTCTTCTAGTATTTAGGCAGATTATCTGACATATCCTTTTTAAGCATATATGATAGCTTTGCATTTGTGAAGGAAATCATTTGTCTTTTATTCTCATATCCAAACAAGTATTGCTAAGACTATACGATGTTAAGTTGACCAATTCGTCACTATTCATTGACATAAACAGCTTCATTACAGAAAAATAAAATTAAATAAAATTAAATTTTATAAAATTTTCATTACAGAATAAGATTTATTTTCAAAAATATTTTGAAAGATTGCTGTATGTTCTGTTTTTGATATTATTGTTATTTTACAGACATTTTATTAAAATGTTCAAATATATATATTATTAATAATAGGTTCAATAATTCAAATTTAAATCAATCTTTTATTTATGTATCAAAATAACAAAGTTTTATTTCATTTAGACCATAGTTAGAGGAAGTTCCACCCATCTCAAAAATGGACCATTGTCTGTTTCAAGATCTAATTCATTGAGGAAAGAAAATTCATCAGATATGCTTAGTGAATGCCAAAATCATAAATCATCTTTAAACAAAGAATGTATGGAATCTTCTCATAGTCATCATCACCATCACCATCATCACCATATGTATCATCCTATCGAACTCCATCCCATCTGTCATTGTGCAAGTTTTAATGACAGACACGAAATAAATTCTGTATATCATGATAATTATTTGGCCAGTAGAAGACATAATTCTAGTGAAGATTATTTAAAGGGAAGTGTTTCGGAACACGAATTAAAAAACTGTGTGTCTCATAAACATCGTTTGTATGATTATGATAATACTCAATACTTGGACAGAAACAATTCTAAGTCCCATTTAAATAATGAAGGTGCTAATTTAGAAAGGAAAAAATTTGATAAAATGTGTGACAGTAAAGACAGCTTTAATAGTATTGGTTTACCGTTGTATGTTTCATCAAACACATATCCACCATTTAAGAGTAAAGCATTATCGTGCCAAGTTAAAAAGAAAATAGATGTGAGTAATTTTATAATTTTGTACTGTATTTCTTTGATATTTTTAATATTTTTTTATTTAATGTATAATATTAATAGATTAATGGATATAAAAACATTGAGTTTCTTTACTTAGAAAATGAATGGAAATCTTTTAGGATATCAGAAAATCAAACAATTAATAGTTTCATAAGCTATCACCTACTATAATTGATGAGTGCAATATAAACTAATTTGGATTATGATAAAAACAAACATAACCAGTATATAAGTAGCACTGCTCCTTTCCTAAGAAAGTTACTGTTGGTACACATATATGGTGAAATTGAACATATAGAATTGTTACCGAGTAACTGACAGTACTACATACTGGTTATCGATATTTAATGCTGTCTGCTGGTATGCTGAACTGGTACATTCCAGCTAAAAAATAGCCTTGGTAATTAATATAAACATTATTTTTTAAATTGAACATACAAATGACTACTTAATGTTATCATTGAAGTATGAATCTGAAAATGGCTACTCAAAGTTTAGAATGTATTTCAGGAGTAAAGTTTACTCTTCTTTATATAAAATATTAGTGTTACAAAGTTTAAATCAAATAGAAAAATTTGATCTTGATTATGGCATATTATTGAATGATAAGATTCTAAATTTTGCAAATTACTGTAAAGATGTACAATTTAGATTTTGACTTAATTCTTAAAAGGAATTTTTAAAATTTGTCTTGTTCTACTTTTATATTGTAAAATTGCAAAAACAGTTTAACATTTAAAAATTTTAAAATTAAAACAAGGAAGAAAAAGATGATTTTGGTCTAATATTCAATATTAGTTTTGAAATATATTTAATCAATTTTTTACAGAAATTCAAGATGGTATATTCTTTTTATTTATTTTCACTGTATATGATTGTGAAATAAATTTTAGAATATAAATTATTCCTGGATATCAAGATTTTTGAGTTTTTCGCTGATGATTTTTCTACACTAAGGATTTTTCACTTCAGAAAATTGTAGAGGTGAGGGAATATCAACAAAACCTTTCATATTGCTTTGAATATAATCTTCAAATATATGAATAGAAACTAAAATTTTTGCACTGCAATTTTACTCAGTTTTTTTATGCACTGTAGAATTCCACACTAATTTTTATTTTATTATAAAATGCATTTAAAATTTTTAATTTTGTTTGTTATTTTTTTAATAATATACTGTTAAATTTTAACATAATTCTTTTCATTGTTAATGTATTTTTAGATATTTCAATTAAGTTTTACTGACAGAAATATTGTATTTTCAGTAATAAAAAATAAAATTTTTTTCTTTACTTTTACATTTCAGAAACAATAATTGATATGACAATGATGCTAACATTCTATTTTGAATGTTAAACAGTCCAAAACTGAAAAAGTTTTCCTTTAAAAAGATGTGAAGACAAATATGACTATTTTAATTCTTACACTTCAACTTCTCATATTCCTCTTGCATAATTTTATCTCCATCTCAACACATGAAGATAGAAAATGAATTTATCTATGTTCATTTTTAAAAGTTTTTGCAAATTCTTAAAAGAAATTTCTTTCAAACACTTCATCACCAAAGGGTTATGTAGTACAATGAAAGATTGGCATCATTGTTATTTTAAATGTTTCTGTGTAATGTAGAAGTGAATAAAGGAGCCAAATTTTGGTGGACTTCTCTTCATATTTTATAGATTTTAGTAAAAAATCAGATGTTGAAATATCTTTATAGGGCTAATCTTAATATTATTAATAAGATGGCTGGATAATTGAAATAGTTAGGCTGTAAGTTTTATTTCCTCAACATGAAGTTGGTTTGAGATAAAATCCAATTCTTGTACAATGTTCAGAGGCTATCCAAAATTTACAGTATTCTTCATTCCCATTACAATCATTTGTTCAGTTTTTGTTACAGTTATATATTTTTCTGATCTGTGAAATTATTTACAAGATTAGTCTACTGTATAAAAATAAAATATGGGGAAGGGTTCCTCAGAGGCTCATTACACATTTGCCATCTTCTTCTAACTGTCAGTTTGATTCAAATCTCGGCCATTGGCTTCCGATGTTTCTGTTATAATGTCCAGTTGTAGCCAATTGCTTTCGCCAGCTTCTCCAAAAGCACCGAGTAGGAAAGAGAGCACTTTTGTCAATCCTTAGTCTTTATATACCGTCCTGTTTCCCCACTGGGTTCATTGCCCCTCCAGGCCTTAACAGGTGATGGAATATTCGGAAAACTTACAAACAAAAGGCTTTGTGTCCAATAGTTGAATAATACACGTATAAAATGACGAGCAATTGTCACAAAGGTTAGAAGTTAGGCTGGATGGCCAAGCGGTCAAGGTGGCAGCCTACCACTCTGGGAGACCCAGGTTCAAATCCGGATGGGTTGATAAATCCCCAGGAATTTTTCAGGAGGTGGTCCATTTGGATATGTCAGGCACCATCCCTCAACACCTGGCTGCCCCATTGTAGGCCTGGCCGAACTCATAATGGGCTTGCTAAAATAGGTTCTCTTAGTGCCCACAGGGCAGAAAGAGTTAAAAAAAAAAAATCCAAGCAGTTGAAAAACTCCAAAAAATTTTTCATGGGCAGTCTGTCTTGAATACATCAGTGCTGTCCCTCATGATGAGTGCAATATAAACTAATTTGGATTATGATAAAGACAAACATAACCAGTATATAAGTAGCACTGCTCCTTTCCTAAGAAAGTTACTGTTGGTACACATATATGGTGAAATTGAACATATAGAATTGTTACCGAGTAACTGACAGTACTACATACTGGTTATTGATATTTAATGCTGTCTGCTGGTATGCTGAACTGGTACATTCCAGCTAAAAAATAGCCTTGGTAATTAATATAAACATTATTTTTTAAATTGAACATACAAATGACTACTTAATGTTATCATTGAAGTATGAATCTGAAAATGGCTACTCAAAGTTTAGAATGTATTTCAGAGCAAATACATATATGAGCAAAATATGGGGAAAGGTTCCTCAGAGGCTCATTACACATTTGCCATCTTTTTCTAACTGTCAGTTCGATTCAAATCTTGGCCATTGGCTTCTGATGTTTCTGTTATAATGTCCAGTTGTAGCCAATTGCTTTCGCCTGCTTCTCCAAAAGCACCAAGTAGGAAAGAGAGCACTTTTGTCAACCGTTAGTCCTTATATACCGTCCTGTTTCCCCGCTGGGTTCATTGCCCCTCCAGGCCTTAACAGGTGATGGAATATTCGGGAAACTTACAAACAAAAGGCTTTGTGTCCGATAGTTGAATAATACACATATAAAATGACGAGAGATTTCACAAAGGTTAGAAGTTAGGCTGGATGGCCAAGCGGTCAAGGTGGAAGCCTACCACTCTGGGAGACCCAGGTTCAAATCCGGATGGTTGATAAATCCCCAGGAATTTTTCAGGAGGTGGTCCATTTGGATATGTCAGGCCCCATCCCTCATCACCTGGCTGCCCCATTGTAGGCCTGGTCGAACTCTTAATGGGCTTGCTAAAATAGGTTCTCTTAGTGCCCACAGGGCAGAAAGAGTTAAAAAAAAAAAATCCAAGCAGTTGAAAAACTCCAAAAAATTTTTCATGGGCAGTCTGTCAGTGCTGTCCCTCACCAATTGGTGAGGGACAGCACTGACAGACTGCCCATGAAAAATTTTTTGGAGTTTTTCAACTGCTTGGATTTTTTTTTTTTAACTCTTTCTGCCCTGTGGGCACTAAGAGAACCTATTTTAGCAAGCCCATTAAGAGTTCGACCAGGCCTACAATGGGGCAGCCAGGTGATGAGGGATGGGGCCTGACATATCCAAATGGACCACCTCCTGAAAAATTCCTGGGGATTTATCAACCATCCGGATTTGAACCTGGGTCTCCCAGAGTGGTAGGCTTCCACCTTGACCGCTTGGCCATCCAGCCTAACTTCTAACCTTTGTGAAATCTCTCGTCATTTTATATGTGTATTATTCAACTATCGGACACAAAGCCTTTTGTTTGTAAGTTTCCCGAATATTCCATCACCTGTTAAGGCCTGGAGGGGCAATGAACCCAGCGGGGAAACAGGACGGTATATAAGGACTAACGGTTGACAAAAGTGCTCTCTTTCCTACTTGGTGCTTTTGGAGAAGCAGGCGAAAGCAATTGGCTACAACTGGACATTATAACAGAAACATCAGAAGCCAATGGCCAAGATTTGAATCGAACTGACAGTTAGAAAAAGATGGCAAATGTGTAATGAGCCTCTGAGGAACCTTTCCCCATATTTTGCTCATATATGTATTTGCTCTGAAATACATTCTAAACTTTGAGTAGCCATTTTCAGATTCATACTTCAATGATAACATTTTTAAAAGAATTTGCAAAAACTTTTAAAAATGAACATAGATAAATTCATTTTCTATCTTCATGTGTTGAGATGGAGATAAAATTATGCAAGAGGAATATGAGAAGTTGAAGTGTAAGAATTAAAATAGTCATATTTGTCTTCACATCTTTTTAAAGGAAAACTTTTTCAGTTTTGGACTGTTTAACATTCAAAATAGAATGTTAGCATCATTGTCATATCAATTATTGTTTCTGAAATGTAAAAGTAAAGAAAAAAATTTTATTTTTTATTACTGAAAATACAATATTTCTGTCAGTAAAACTTAATTGAAATATCTAAAAATACATTAACAATGAAAAGAATTATGTTAAAATTTAACAGTATATTATTAAAAAAATAACAAACAAAATTAAAAATTTTAAATGCATTTTATAATAAAATAAAAATTAGTGTGGAATTCTACAGTGCATAAAAAAACTGAGTAAAATTGCAGTGCAAAAATTTTAGTTTCTATTCATATATTTGAAGATTATATTCAAAGCAATATGAAAGGTTTTGTTGATATTCCCTCACCTCTACAATTTTCTGAAGTGAAAAATCCTTAGTGTAGAAAAATCATCAGCGAAAAACTCAAAAATCTTGATATCCAGGAATAATTTATATTCTAAAATTTATTTCACAATCATATACAGTGAAAATAAATAAAAAGAATATACCATCTTGAATTTCTGTAAAAAATTGATTAAATATATTTCAAAACTAATATTGAATATTAGACCAAAATCATCTTTTTCTTCCTTGTTTTAATTTTAAAATTTTTAAATGTTAAACTGTTTTTGCAATTTTACAATATAAAAGTAGAACAAGACAAATTTTAAAAATTCCTTTTAAGAATTAAGTCAAAATCTAAATTGTACATCTTTACAGTAATTTGCAAAATTTAGAATCTTATCATTCAATAATATGCCATAATCAAGATCAAATTTTTCTATTTGATTTAAACTTTGTAACACTAATATTTTATATAAAGAAGAGTAAACTTTACTCCTGAAATACATTCTAAACTTTGAGTAGCCATTTTCAGATTCATACTTCAATGATAACATTAAGTAGTCATTTGTATGTTCAATTTAAAAAATAATGTTTATATTAATTACCAAGGCTATTTTTTAGCTGGAATGTACCAGTTCAGCATACCAGCAGACAGCATTAAATATCGATAACCAGTATGTAGTACTGTCAGTTACTCGGTAACAATTCTATATGTTCAATTTCACCATATATGTGTACCAACAGTAACTTTCTTAGGAAAGGAGCAGTGCTACTTATATACTGGTTATGTTTGTTTTTATCATAATCCAAATTAGTTTATATTGCACTCATCAATTATAGTAGGTGATAGCTTATGAAACTATTAATTGTTTGATTTTCTGATATCCTAAAAGATTTCCATTCATTTTCTAAGTAAAGAAACTCAATGTTTTTATATCCATTAATCTATTAATATTATACATTAAATAAAAAAATATTAAAAATATCAAAGAAATACAGTACAAAATTATAAAATTACTCACATCTATTTTCTTTTTAACTTGGCACGATAATGCTTTACTCTTAAATGGTGGATATGTGTTTGATGAAACATACAACGGTAAACCAATACTATTAAAGCTGTCTTTACTGTCACACATTTTATCAAATTTTTTCCTTTCTAAATTAGCACCTTCATTATTTAAATGGGACTTAGAATTGTTTCTGTCCAAGTATTGAGTATTATCATAATCATACAAACGATGTTTATGAGACACACAGCTTTTTAATTCGTGTTCCGAAACACTTCCCTTTAAATAATCTTCACTAGAATTATGTCTTCTACTGGCCAAATAATTATCATGATATACAGAATTTATTTCGTGTCTGTCATTAAAACTTGCACAATGACAGATGGGATGGAGTTCGATAGGATGATACATATGGTGATGATGGTGATGGTGATGATGACTATGAGAAGATTCCATACATTCTTTGTTTAAAGATGATTTATGATTTTGGCATTCACTAAGCATATCTGATGAATTTTCTTTCCTCAATGAATTAGATCTTGAAACAGACAATGGTCCATTTTTGAGATGGGTGGAACTTCCTCTAACTATGGTCTAAATGAAATAAAACTTTGTTATTTTGATACATAAATAAAAGATTGATTTAAATTTGAATTATTGAACCTATTATTAATAATATATATATTTGA
>NW_019384407.1:323319-350170 GCF_000671375.1 Centruroides sculpturatus | reverse complement strand
TCTGAAGTATAATTTTTTATTGTTTTTATATTTTTCAATATATTTATTTTGTTTGTACAAAATAAAAAAATAATTTTTAACAATACAATAGTCTTCGTTAGGCTTAACATCGACGAAAATTCAATGCAAAGCGACACACAACGGAGAAAAATTTCAACACGGAATAAATTAATATATTTTTTCGTACATAATTGGTTATCCAAAAAATAAGTTATCCGAACAACCCCAGTCCCCAATTGATTCGGATAAACAACGCTCTACTGTATTTATTGGCTTATTTTCTTTTTCTTGAATCAACACTTCCTTAATTTTATTATCTACTTCATTTATAAATTTTATTTTATTATAAGATTGTTTATTACCTGATTTGGACTTGTCTCTACGATTAACACCTTTTATCTCTCCACTTTTTTCTTTATTACTGTCCAATGCTAGTTGGACTGGAAAGTGGTCTGATTCATCTGTTTCTAAAACTGAAAGCAACTTGCAATACTCTAAAAGAAATTCAGAACAAATAACAGTTTATTATTGATTTCCCTTTTAGGGAAATAAAGGTATATTCTGCGGGAATATCTCCCACCACCCTACTGTTCAACACTATAAGATGGTTTTCCTGTACAAATTCCAAAAGGGTTCTTCCTTCTGTATTTATCAATTTATTTTTAGATATTATCCTATTGTTAATATTTTCATTTCTAAAACATTTTGTATCCATTTTCTCGCCAATGTGAGTGTTAAAGTCTCCATTGATAATCCAGAGACCAACGATATTAGACTACCTTTCTATATAACCTTGGGCCTCACTTAATACTTTTTTTCTCTCTGAAGAAGGGGGAAGATAGAATAATAATATTCTTAAGTATGAATTTTTCTAACTTAGTTTAATATCATTTCTGAATTCTATCACTATGAAAATAAATTTTTCAGTTATATAGATATTGAGAATCTCACCTAGGCTTTTCTTGACAACAACAGTAATCCTCCTGAAGGACAGCCAAATTTATTTTTCCTTTGTGCACCACTAATTATTATACTGTTTTCTTGCTCCAAGAGATTTTTTTCCTCTTCACTTAAATTTGTCATCCAAGTTTCCGTAAATCCAATTATAGTATTAGATTTTATGAATTTCTATACTGAGACTTTGTGTATTTTCCTGCAAAGGCCTTGTATATTCCAAAATCCTATTAGAAAAATATTTTTGTCCTTATTAGTCTCTCACACTTTGCTTTCCTTTTTTTCCCTTTATTATATCCCAATTTTACCAAACTTTTATTACAATTATTTTCATTCTCTTTTTTCTTATTTAAAGAATCTTTACCTAACTCAGTGTGATTCCTATGCCAGTCATGTTTTAAATTTGTTGTCTATCTATCTCTAAAACATGATCCATTTGGATTATCTTATTTGAATTAGTATCATATGTGTAGTTATATGTTATATTGTCCTTAATATAATAATCGTCTCTTATTAATATTTTATTTTTACTAGTTCTTTCCAATTTAATCCTATCCTGTAGTTTCTTCTAATTCTTGATCTTAATACACAGGTCAGTTGTAAATATTATTTTTTTCTTGGTTTCATTAACAAATTTTAATTTCAATGCCCAGAATCTCTTGAGAACTAAATTTCTATCTTTTACAGATTCCAGAATCACTTTTACTACAAGGTTATAAAGAATAATGAATTCAGAATTTGGGTTTACTTGTCAATTATTCAAGGTAGTTTAGTTACGCATGCGCGCACGTGCGTATGTGAAAAGTGAATTGATTGACATTTGACACTAAAAGAAATGAAATTTCTTATCATAAAAAATTAATCACATTAGTATTTAGTAAATGAAAACCATTACTCACATATAAAACATACTTCCATACTTTTGTCAATGATTTAATGTATTTAATCAAAATATATGTAATATATGATTATATATGTATATAATCATATCACAGACAGAGTGAGAAATCAGTAAACAGCAGTTTAAATCAGTATGCATGCTCGCCTGCGTGGCGCACAAATTTTTGTGCATGGCAACAATTTGAGCAGTACGCAGCCACCAACTTAGAGGGAACGTTGCTTAGGGGCAGGAGGTCCAGATTAACTATATATGAACTTCTGGTTTGAACTGGAAGTCACGTTATTTCAATTAAATAAGGGTTTGAACAACTTGCACAAAGAAGCCTTTCGACAGAAGGCTTTCTTTAGTGGAAGTCACATTATTTCAGTTAAAAAATTCTCTCCTGAACGGAGTTAGATAGATGACCAGCATGACTTCATTGTTAACAAGAAAAGTATGATGTAGAGGGGCAAGACACTACTAAAATTGAAAGCATTGTTATGAAAAATTGCAGCCTGTCATTGTGACGATATCACAACAAATAATTGCTTGTATTATTATTAAAGTAGTTGTGAGAGATGATAAAATATTTTTAAGTTTATTTTTAAAGAAAATCAGAATGTTGTTGTAAAGTTTTGGATAAAATAATATAATCTGTACTCCTGAAACATCAAAAGTTCTTTAATTATGCAGGTAAATTCTTTTGAGAACTATATGATGTGTACTGGGTGAGGCTTAAGCGACACACTTGTTTTGGATGTGTAGTATATATTTTAATTGGTTTTTAATTTTGAATTTTTGTTAGTGTTGTAACAGTGAAAAAACAGGCTAGATTAGGAAGTGAATTAGGAGGAGACATGTTTATTACCCTAAACATTTCTATATAATTATATATAGAAAATATAATTTAATTAAAATTTGTTTATGTATTCAATATTTTATCACAAATTATTCTAATATTAAAAGAGCTTAATTTTTATTAATAAAGTTAGAAGCATTAATATTATTTTTGGCAAAATACATCTATCAGATTTTCCATTAAAAAAATATGTTTTTAACTATTAAATATCCATAACAAATGAAGTGTTGTTTTCATTTTACAGCATCAAAATTACATTAAACACGAATACCAGCCATTACAAGTTAATAAAGTTCATCAAATTGAGCAACGTAAACTTTCTCATGATCAGGTAAAAACTTCTTTATATTATTATAATTTTTTAAATTGCTTATTGTTTTTAAAAGATGATAAATTTAATAGTTTAGGGCAGCACTGCAAATGGTTGTCAGCCCAGGTGATCCACGCGAACATTTAGATAATTTTATAAGAATTGGAGAAGGATCCACCGGAGTTGTATGTATAGCAACTGATAAAAGAACTGGTTGTCAAGTAGCGGTTAAAAAGATGGATCTACATAAACAGCAACGAAGAGAACTGTTATTTAACGAAGTTAGTTTTATAAAATTATTATTTTTCTTAAATATTTTAGCAAAGATCTAAAATAATTTATCTGTCAATAGCATGAGATAAATTTTTGTAATTGGTGCATAACTACAATTCATTATGAATATATATATACACACACAGTGGAATCTCTCTCTAACAGAAGCTATGGAACTAAAAAAATTTCCCATCTGTAGCAGAGAGGTTGTGTGTAAATTATCTTTAAATGAAACATCCTTTAAATGTAGCCCACATTATTTTTATTTACAAACATAATACACATACCAATTGTAAGAAAGAAAACAAACATCACGCAATTTTATAAAAAATTCAGTAATGTTGGTTTTTACAATTGATTATAGCAATCTGCTTTTCATTATGCATAAGTAAGTCCTATGACAGCTTTATACTTTGTACTGTCTGTCATTTTTATTCATGTAAAACCACTTGAATTACTTTGTCATCTGGACATGAAATCTATTTGTTTGACTCTGTCTTACTTTGGTCTTATTTTGGCTGTGGGGAGATCGAGGAGGAGTCATTGACATATCTTGAGTGGGGTCAGACTTAATGAAAATTTTACTCATTATTGACATTTACAATATTTTTCAAAATTCATCTCTACCTTCAAAATTAAGCCTGTTTTGCCTTTTTTATAATAATTAATAATATAAAAGTTATTTTTTAATATTTTATAACAGATTGCCTCACACACAATTTTAATTTTGAACTAGTGTCATAGTGTTATTTTTAAATTTAAATATTTTTTCTAAATGGAGATTTTTTTATCATAATTTGTTACTTAAATCTTTTGTCGTTACTTAAATTTTATATTGTAGTATAATTGAAAATTATCAGACTTCTTAATAGTCCCCTTAATGTTCTGTTTGTGTGCCAGGAAAGCCGAGCAAGAGTCCTTGCCAGCTTTTTTGAACTCTTATATGTATTAAATAAATCTACATTTATTTGAAATTTCTCTTGTGTTAAAATGGAATTAAAAATACTAAAAGCCATTGATATTTTATGCTACGTTTTATGCTCACAGGTTGTAATTATGAGGGATTATCATCATCCAAATATTGTTGAAATGTATGACAGCTTCTTAGTTGATGATGAATTATGGGTAATAATGGAATTGCTAGAAGGTGGTACTCTGACTGACATTGTTACTCATGCAAGGTAAATTTATTGCATTACTATTGCACTATATACTTGTAGTAAAATCTGTTTTCTTTTTATTAAGAATTAAAATTATAAATTATAGGATGGATGAAGAACAAATTGCAATGGTTTGCAAGCAATGCCTCAATGCCTTATCATTTTTACATTCACAAGGTGTCATTCACAGAGATATTAAAAGTGATTCCATTTTACTAACAGGTGAAGGAAAGGTGAGGTTAAAATTTAATAATAATTGTTTCATAATAATAATTTATTATACATATTTATTACAAATTTATTATAGGTTAAATTATCAGATTTTGGATTTTGTGCTCAAATATCGAACGACCTAGCAAAGAGAAAATCTTTGGTTGGAACACCTTATTGGATGGCACCAGAAGTGATATCAAGACAACCATATGGTCCAGAGGTAATTAGAATTTACTTATACAAAGTCTTCCAAAAGAATACTACCATTTTAAATTATTATAATTATGTTAATTATTATTCAAGAACATTATAATGTACATTAAAACATTGGAAAACTGTTCAAGTTTTACATTTATAGTTTCTCAATGTGTGCACTTTATGTCATGTGGCACACAATTCAACCAATACTCAGTTTAATTAACACACATTAAACTGAGTATATTTTAAATACTCAGTTTCATTCTAGATTTGCCACAACTTATCTTTTATCAGTCTTCTCATAGTAGCCACAGTTCTAGAGCTCCTATAGGTTATTCATGTTACATAAATGCTTTATCTATTGTGGAGTTGCCATTTTTGTTTACATGCTTCCTAGAGACAGTAGACAATGAGATGTTAGAATGCAGGTAGGAGATGAAACTTGGATGTTACTGTATCTGTGGGTATTTCTCAGGTACATAATAAGTAATATAAATACAGTAATTTAAAATGGTAGCAGTCGTTTTGGAACACTGTATTTTTAATTGCATAATTCTTATCAAGACTTCTATAATTTCAACTTTAAACACATATTTAATCATTTTTTGTTTGACTAACTTGAGAAAGGAGAGAAATCTTTTCTTTATCATCAGTTTAAGCAATATTGACAAAAGTTTTAGACTACTATATGAATTATTTTACAGTATTTTAAATATTAGACTATTAATTTTGCTTAACAGAAAGTGAAAATATAAAAAAAAAAAATAACTGTCCACAAAAACTTTATCAGTGGACAGTTATTACTCAACACAGTGTTACAGNGTTGTTATGCTGCAATTTTCAACAATTGCAGACATAAATTACTACTGACATCCATCTGGCTGTCTGTCCTTCCTTAATCTTGAGAACAGAATTAGATACACTAAGTTGAGACCAGATATGGAAAGCTTAGGGGCTGCATTCCCTCTAATTTTTTTGTAGCTGAGCGGAACATGTACTTTACTTCTCTGAGCAAATACATAGACATAGACAATCTTATTTTTTTCCTTGAAAATCTAAAATAATTAATTATGAAGTAAAGATTAAAATTCATTTCATTATAAAAAAAACTTTTATTAATGTATATTATTTAGTCACATAACAATCACAAAGAAATATTTGAATTCTGATGAATATTTTCACGCTTATCTTATTTGAAATCCAGTGTTTGTAGACAGATTGAAGATTCACTTCCTCTCCAGAGGAAAGATGCATTCGAATTCTCATTAAATCACATAAATGCTTCAATTCAAGTCTATTTCTGATTTTACTCTTAATTGATATCATAACACTAAATCCGCAGTCACATTCAACACTAGAACTTGAAATGTTCCAATGATATTGATAAGAACTTCTAGTTCTTTAAATTCGTCATCATTACGTACATAACATATCAGTGAATTTTTTAATTGAACAATTTTTCCATTTTTGGATATAATGAATTCCAATCTTAAGGCACTTCCTGGATTGTTATTTTCTAGTAGGAAAATTCTACGTATAAATTTATTTTGGATTTTTTCAAATTTGTTGAAATTAGTAATATTCCAGATTGGTGCTGCATAACCTATTGAGTTTATTATTATTGTATTGAAAAGATGCCAATGTATTTGGACGTTTTTAATTTTTGCTATACTGAAAATGAAGTTGTTTATTAAACTATTAGCTTTAACCACAATTTTTTTATATTGTTTATCGAATAATAAATTTAGAGTAAATATAATACCTAGAAATTTAATTTCTTTTACTATCTTCAGTTCTCTGTTTATGTAAAAAGACATGTTTTTTTGGTAATCTAGTTCCATTTCTAAATATCATAATTTCTGATTTTTAGGATTAATTTTTACCTTCAGTTCTTCAAAATATTTCATAACTAGCTGAATTTTTCTATGTAATGCTGCTGTTGTAGGTGCAACTATAACTATATCATCTGCGTAGCGAATAGAATGTATTATCTGATTATCGATTTTAAACCCATCATTCTCATTCTTGAAACAATTATTTATGTCAAATGTATAGAGGTTAAATAAATGTGGAGACAACGGATCCCCTTGCAATAGTCCTCTACTTGTTTTAAAGCATGGCCACAGAACATCCTCTTGTTTAATGATTGTTTTGTATTGCCCAAAAAGTAATCCTATCATTCTTATTAAATGATCACATGCATTATATTTTTTCATCTTAACTTGTAAGTCTATTATACTAATTGAGTCATAAGCTTTTTCTAAATCTAAGAACAAGGCGAATAGTTTTTCTCTCTTCTTAAGTAGTTGTAACTGAACTAATGCNAGATATTGAGAATCTCACCTAGGCTTTTCTTGACAACAACAGTAATCCTCCTGAAGGACAGCCAAATTTATTTTTCCTTTGTGCACCACTAATTATTATACTGTTTTCTTGCTCCAAGAGATTTTTTTCCTCTTCACTTAAATTTGTCATCCAAGTTTCCGTAAATCCAATTATAATATTAGATTTTATGAATTTCTATACTGAGACTTTGTGTATTTTCTTGCAAAGGCCTTGTATATTCCAAAATTCTATTAGAAAAATATTTTTGTCCTTATTAGTCTCTCACACTTTGCTTTCCTTTTTTCCCCTTTATTATATCCCAATTTTACCAAACTTTTATTACAATTATTTTCATTCTCTTTTTTCTTATTTAAAGAATCTTTACCTAACTCAGTGTGATTCCTATGCCAGTCATGTTTTAAATTTGTTGTCTATCTATCTCTAAAACATGATCCATTTGGATTATCTTATTTGAATTAGTATCATATGTGTAGTTATATGTTATATTGTCCTTAATATAATAATCGTCTCTTATTAATATTTTATTTTTACTAGTTCTTTCCAATTTAATCCTATCCTGTAGTTTCTTCTAATTCTTGATCTTAATACACAGGTCAGTTGTAAATATTATTTTTTTCTTGGTTTCATTAACAAATTTTAATTTCAATGCCCAGAATCTCTTGAGAACTAAATTTCTATCTTTTACAGATTCCAGAATCACTTTTACTACAAGGTTATAAAGAATAATGAATTCAGAATTTGGGTTTACTTGTCAATTATTCAAGGTAGTTTAGTTACGCATGCGCGCACGTGCGTATGTGAAAAGTGAATTGATTGACATTTGACACTAAAAGAAATGAAATTTCTTATCATAAAAAATTAATCACATTAGTATTTAGTAAATGAAAACCATTACTCACATATAAAACATACTTCCATACTTTTGTCAATGATTTAATGTATTTAATCAAAATATATGTAATATATGATTATATATGTATATAATCATATCACAGACAAAGTGAGAAATCAGTAAACAGCAGTTTAAATCAGTATGCATGATCGCCTGCGTGGCGCACAAATTTTTGTGCATGGCAACAATTTGAGCAGTACGCAGCCACCAACTTAGAGGGAACGTTGCTTAGGGGCAGGAGGTCCAGATTAACTATATATGAACTTCTGGTTTGAACTGGAAGTCACGTTATTTCAATTAAATAAGGGTTTGAACAACTTGCACAAAGAAGCCTTTCGAAAGAAGGCTTTCTTTAGTGGAAGTCACATTATTTCAGTTAAAAAATTCTCTCCTGAACGGAGTTAGATAGATGACCAGCATGACTTCATTGTTAACAAGAAAAGTATGATGTAGAGGGGCAAGACACTACTAAAATTGAAAGCATTGTTATGAAAAATTGCAGCCTGTCATTGTGACGATATCACAACAAATAATTGCTTGTATTATTATTAAAGTAGTTGTGAGAGATGATAAAATATTTTTAAGTTTATTTTTAAAGAAAATCAGAATGTTGTTGTAAAGTTTTGGATAAAATAATATAATCTGTACTCCTGAAACATCAAAAGTTCTTTAATTATGCAGGTAAATTCTTTTGAGAACTATATGATGTGTACTGGGTGAGGCTTAAGCGACACACTTGTTTTGGATGTGTAGTATATATTTTAATTGGTTTTTAATTTTGAATTTTTGTTAGTGTTGTAACAGTGAAAAAACAGGCTAGATTAGGAAGTGAATTAGGAGGAGACATGTTTATTACCCTAAACATTTCTATATAATTATATATAGAAAATATAATTTAATTAAAATTTGTTTATGTATTCAATATTTTATCACAAATTATTCTAATATTAAAAGAGCTTAATTTTTATTAATAAAGTTAGAAGCATTAATATTATTTTTGGCAAAATACATCTATCAGATTTTCCATTAAAAAAATATGTTTTTAACTATTAAATATCCATAACAAATGAAGTGTTGTTTTCATTTTACAGCATCAAAATTACATTAAACACGAATACCAGCCATTACAAGTTAATAAAGTTCATCAAATTGAGCAACGTAAACTTTCTCATGATCAGGTAAAAACTTCTTTATATTATTATAATTTTTTAAATTGCTTATTGTTTTTAAAAGATGATAAATTTAATAGTTTAGGGCAGCACTGCAAATGGTTGTCAGCCCAGGTGATCCACGCGAACATTTAGATAATTTTATAAGAATTGGAGAAGGATCCACCGGAGTTGTATGTATAGCAACTGATAAAAGAACTGGTTGTCAAGTAGCGGTTAAAAAGATGGATCTACATAAACAGCAACGAAGAGAACTGTTATTTAACGAAGTTAGTTTTATAAAATTATTATTTTTCTTAAATATTTTAGCAAAGATCTAAAATAATTTATCTGTCAATAGCATGAGATAAATTTTTGTAATTGGTGCATAACTACAATTCATTATGAATATATATATACACACACAGTGGAATCTCTCTCTAACAGAAGCTATGGAACTAAAAAAATTTCCCATCTGTAGCAGAGAGGTTGTGTGTAAATTATCTTTAAATGAAACATCCTTTAAATGTAGCCCACATTATTTTTATTTACAAACATAATACACATACCAATTGTAAGAAAGAAAACAAACATCACGCAATTTTATAAAAAATTCAGTAATGTTGGTTTTTACAATTGATTATAGCAATCTGCTTTTCATTATGCATAAGTAAGTCCTATGACAGCTTTATACTTTGTACTGTCTGTCATTTTTATTCATGTAAAACCACTTGAATTACTTTGTCATCTGGACATGAAATCTATTTGTTTGACTCTGTCTTACTTTGGTCTTATTTTGGCTGTGGGGAGATCGAGGAGGAGTCATTGACATATCTTGAGTGGGGTCAGACTTAATGAAAATTTTACTCATTATTGACATTTACAATATTTTTCAAAATTCATCTCTACCTTCAAAATTAAGCCTGTTTTGCCTTTTTTATAATAATTAATAATATAAAAGTTATTTTTTAATATTTTATAACAGATTGCCTCACACACAATTTTAATTTTGAACTAGTGTCATAGTGTTATTTTTAAATTTAAATATTTTTTCTAAATGGAGATTTTTTTATCATAATTTGTTACTTAAATCTTTTGTCGTTACTTAAATTTTATATTGTAGTATAATTGAAAATTATCAGACTTCTTAATAGTCCCCTTAATGTTCTGTTTGTGTGCCAGGAAAGCCGAGCAAGAGTCCTTGCCAGCTTTTTTGAACTCTTATATGTATTAAATAAATCTACATTTATTTGAAATTTCTCTTGTGTTAAAATGGAATTAAAAATACTAAAAGCCATTGATATTTTATGCTACGTTTTATGCTCACAGGTTGTAATTATGAGGGATTATCATCATCCAAATATTGTTGAAATGTATGACAGCTTCTTAGTTGATGATGAATTATGGGTAATAATGGAATTGCTAGAAGGTGGTACTCTGACTGACATTGTTACTCATGCAAGGTAAATTTATTGCATTACTATTGCACTATATACTTGTAGTAAAATCTGTTTTCTTTTTATTAAGAATTAAAATTATAAATTATAGGATGGATGAAGAACAAATTGCAATGGTTTGCAAGCAATGCCTCAATGCCTTATCATTTTTACATTCACAAGGTGTCATTCACAGAGATATTAAAAGTGATTCCATTTTACTAACAGGTGAAGGAAAGGTGAGGTTAAAATTTAATAATAATTGTTTCATAATAATAATTTATTATACATATTTATTACAAATTTATTATAGGTTAAATTATCAGATTTTGGATTTTGTGCTCAAATATCGAACGACCTAGCAAAGAGAAAATCTTTGGTTGGAACACCTTATTGGATGGCACCAGAAGTGATATCAAGACAACCATATGGTCCAGAGGTAATTAGAATTTACTTATACAAAGTCTTCCAAAAGAATACTACCATTTTAAATTATTATAATTATGTTAATTATTATTCAAGAACATTATAATGTACATTAAAACATTGGAAAACTGTTCAAGTTTTACATTTGTAGTTTCTCAATGTGTGCACTTTATGTCATGTGGCACACAATTCAACCAATACTCAGTTTAATTAACACACATTAAACTGAGTATATTTTAAATACTCAGTTTCATTCTAGATTTGCCACAACTTATCTTTTATCAGTCTTCTCATAGTAGCCACAGTTCTAGAGCTCCTATAGGTTATTCATGTTACATAAATGCTTTATCTATTGTGGAGTTGCCATTTTTGTTTACATGCTTCCTAGAGACAGTAGACAATGTGATGTTAGAATGCAGGTAGGAGATGAAACTTGGATGTTACTGTATCTGTGGGTATTTCTCAGGTACATAATAAGTAATATAAATACAGTAATTTAAAATGGTAGCAGTCGTTTTGGAACACTGTATTTTTAATTGCATAATTCTTATCAAGACTTCTATAATTTCAACTTTAAACACATATTTAATCATTTTTTGTTTGACTAACTTGAGAAAGGAGAGAAATCTTTTCTTTATCATCAGTTTAAGCAATATTGACAAAAGTTTTAGACTACTATATGAATTATTTTACAGTATTTTAAATATTAGACTATTAATTTTGCTTAACAGAAAGTGAAAATATAAAAAAAAAAAATAACTGTCCACAAAAACTTTATCAGTGGACAGTTATTACTCAACACAGTGTTACAGTTGGAAAATGTTTCTGTTAAAAAAAAAAAGATAGTAAAATAGTTGAAAAATTTATTTTATTATTTTTATAGTTTTTTTTTTTCATAATGGATGGGCATAAACACCTGATGGTTTTAATTTGTTTCACTGCAAGGCAGCACTAGTGGCATTAGTATATTCTAGTTGCACATTTCTTGAAGTTCCAGTGATCACAGAGTGCTGGTCTGTACAAGAGCATGTTGCTACAATAGAAGCATTCATAAAAACTGTCACAGCTACACAGTAATAACTTGGCTTCATTTTAACACAACATGCTGCCTCAGGAAACACTGTAATGATGTGGTTAGGAAGAAACAGAAAGAATGTTCAGTGTATGATTCATGGCATTTCACAGAACATCCTCAAGTGGGTGACATATTCCCTTCTAGCCAGAAAGGAACAGTGTTTAGAAAATCAAGATGGCCAACTTAATGGCATTATTTTAAAGACAACTGAGGCACTATCTTAAAGCTCCATTCCTTTGATCATCTTTTTATGGCAATAACATCTGTTTGTGATGAAGCACATGGGTGTAAAGATTTTCAAAAACTGTCAGATGTTTATGTCCCACCCTACACTTGAAAACAAACAAATTTTTAATATGTTTTACATTTGATAACCAAATAGCCAAGGTGGTTAAGGCATTAGCTTACTACTCTAGGAATCTGGGTTTGAATCTGAGTAATTGATAAACTTCAGGAATTTTTAATGAGCAGTCAGTCTATCCCAGATATGTTGGGTCCAGATTGGGTCCTCACTTCTCAGTTTCCTCCATTGTGAGTCTGTTGTACCCATGATGGATGTGGAAAAAAAGGTCCCCTCTTAGTGCCCATGGGGCAGAAAGAGTTTAAAAAAAGATTTTGTGTGATAATTATTTTGATGTAATATTCATGTAGTAATATAGTTACATATTAATTTTATTATTTATAATATTTAATAATTAAAATACAATATCTTTTCTGCCAATAACTGTAAACACATAATTATTTCTATTCTTTTAATTTTAAGGTTGATATATGGTCACTTGGAATAATGGTGATTGAAATGGTAGATGGTGAACCACCATTTTTTACTGAACCTCCTCTTGAAGCAATGAGAAGAATAAGAGATTTGCCACCTCCAAAATTAAAAAATACTCATAAGGTATATTTTTTTTACATATAGCATGTAAAAAAATACAATAAAATTATTATTTTGTCTTAAATGTTAAATATAAATAAATTATTTTTTAAAAAATTTAATAAATACAGGTTACTCCACGTTTACAAAGTTTTTTGGAGAAAATGCTGATCAGAAATCCCAGTCAACGCGCAACTGCAGATGAATTGTTACAACATCCTTTTGTACATCAGGCCGGAACACCGAGCTGTTTAAAATCTCTCATGTGTAACGTTCCTCGTAGCGCATGCTAAAGAAACTACTTAACGCTTATACTAAACCAATAATGTATATAAAACGAATTATATACAAGCATTTTTTGGATACATATCATTTTGTTATTTTTTAATGATGATTTGGCAGCTAGTCAGATCTGTTTTTATACAAAGTTTGCCTCCATGTTCTTTTCAAAAGCGTAAGTTGAGCATTTTTACTTATGCTCGTTTTCTAGTTTGCTAATTCTTTATAAGGGTTTATTTTATAGTAATTTATTTATTTAAAAAAGTGAGTGTATATTATTTATATTTATACATTAAATTATTATTATAATTTATTTATAAGCATTATTATTGGATGTGCTTACAAAATTTACAACTTTATTGCTTGCATCTCTTATGCTCCAATTGATGGATGCAAAAACATTATAATTTTGTTTAAGAGAGCATAATTATGTGATGAAATGGTGCAATGTAAGTTCATAAAATGTTTTTATTATCAATACAAAAAAATATTTCGGATTTTGAAGATAAATTAATCTTTAATAAGACAAAAAAGATGACAAATATATTTATTCACTGAAAATTTTTCTTAAATGACTTAAATTCATAATTTTAAAAAATTTATATTGATAAAATTCTTTTAAAATTTGAACTACACAGAGTGTCCCATGTAGAACTGGCCCTACTCAATTATTGAGTAAATAAATGTAATCAAGAATAGTTTAAGCTGGAACTTCACTAGTATAAAAAGACACTAGACACACCTTACACACTTTTCTAACAGCTAAATTTAATCAGGTTACTGAATGAAACTCTCTGTAACCCGACAAAAGCTTATTAATCAGGCCAAAAACATCTATTTTGATTAAATTTAGTTCTTGGAAAAGTGTATATGTGTAGTGTCTTATTATTGTAATCTTCATACTGGAAAGAAAAGGGAGAAATCAACAATAAAATTTGTCAAAGAAATTCTTTGAAAGTTTAATTTTATTCACAAAACATATACAAAAACTCTTGTAACCAATGTTTCAACATTTAAGGGGGTTTGATTTTATGTGGGACACCCTGTATATACTGTACATTACATGAAAAATGAAAATTTTGACTGTACTACTTAAAATATATATATATATATTGATTACTTATTATCAGGTAAACTGTTCAAATATACTTGTATTCTTGACTCTGATGTTTTGGTATTAAGTTCTTCAATAACTGAAATCGCTTGAATTATCAAATTCTCCATTATATGTTATTACTATTTTATAGAATCCATTGATTGATAGAAAGTATTCTAAAGTACAGTACCTTCCATCTTTGGTTAAATTTTATAGCCTTTTTAAGCTACAAAACTTAACCAAAGATGGAAGGTTAAAGGCTATAAAAT
Source organism: Centruroides sculpturatus (assembly GCF_000671375.1). NCBI lineage: Eukaryota > Metazoa > Arthropoda > Arachnida > Scorpiones > Buthidae > Centruroides > Centruroides sculpturatus. The sequence continues at coordinate 335,482 of NW_019384407.1, read as the reverse complement.
TTAATCAGATATCAAATATAACAGTAGCTATTGCAGCTTCATAAAAAAAATCTTAGCTTCTAATGACAAGTTTGCAATTTAAAAACAGTTTAGCTTCTAATAAGTATTCAATAACTTCTGTCAAATATTCTTGATAATCTTTGGCTTCTTTGTTTTCTGCAGCAAATTTTTCTAAAAAAAAAAAAAATGTTCCTGTAATATTTACATTTGTATTTTCTGTTATTATTTATTGAATAAAATAAACTATATTGAATAAATTTGAAATAAAAAACTTTATTGTTTTATAATGAGAGAAGAAAAATCTATTTATCAATAAAATGGACCCCTTATATTTTTTTTTTTTTGTGGTCTTATGCTAATTTGAAGTAGACTTTTAAGTGATGATTAAAATATTTTTGACTCGAATGTAGTCGATGTAGATTAAGTATATTGATACTGTAGTCATTTTAGTTAATAAATTTTTTCTGAAAATTTTATTTTGTATTGAAATTGTTTTTAAAAATGTTATCATCTCAAAAGATGTGACCAGATTATTGGGCTATAACATGACTAATTAATTAATAAGATACTAAGTTATTTGGATTAGAGAGAGGACCATCTTGTGCTAATTTTAATCATTAGAAAGAATTTAATTTTAAAATATTCTGGAAGAAATCTAAAATTAACACAAGATGATGACTTAAGATACTAATTTTCGATTTTTTCTAGAATATTTTAAAATTAAATTATTTCCAATGATTAAAATTAACACAAGATGGTCCTCTCTCTAATCCAAATTACTTGGCTAATTAATTAATAAGATACTATGTATGCTAGATAAGAATCAAGTTGTATTGTTCGATAACAGTGTCAGGTTTGGTTTATATATAATTATAAAATTCTCATTTCTTTTACATACTTTCATTGATAGTTAGCCAAGTTTGGACATTTTAAGACTTTTTTTTTCTTTAATATAAGTAAATTTAAAAATATTAAACCAGTTAGATGACCAAAAAATTAATCATTGAGAATTTTAATTAAATTATTTCTAATAATATAAAAATAAGTTGCAAGTGTAAGTAATTTCAATATTTTGATATTATATCATTAATTTGAAATACATTAGTGTAAGCAAATAGTTAATTTCTTAGAATTAGCATAGTAATACAATCTCTTGTTTCATGTATAATGAAAGCCAATTATCCATCTTATCATTATTTAGCCAGATGCATATTTATTTTGTTTTTATCATAAATTCACAGTCAAAACAAATTAAATGCAATCAGAACATAATTTGTGTTTTGACTGTGTATTTATTTATGGAGATTGTCTGATTTTTGCTCTCCAAGTTATATTTCTCTCTTGATTTTGAAATGTAAAGATATTACATTTTGGTTTACTGTAAGTTTGCCATGTATCTTACTTTTAGTAGGACGGTCCTACAATTATGATAACGTCCTACATCCTATATGAATTTATTTCTATACATGCATTCAGAAATTAATTGAATGTTTTTTGTGTTTCTTTTTAATTTTAAAAAATTAAAAAGAAACACAAAGAACATTCAATTAATTTCTGAATGCATGTATAGGATTTTGTGAACACAATAAAAATCTTCATTGACATTTTCTCCAACAATGAAAAGCACAGAATGATGTAGAACTGTTGAAATATGCAAAGAATGATAAAAGAATATAAGTTCGGACATAATGAATGAACAATATATCTGTATATATGATAATTTTTATCAATAATTGGATATGTCTAAATTATATAGCCTTATATTAAATTATTGTTACTGTCACCTAAAATAAATCATAATTTTATTAATAATATACTTAATTTTCTTTTATTAATTTTTTTTTGTTGTCAGTTTGTTCTACTTTAAGCATCTCAACATGTGGCAATGCTAGTTTTGTTTAACTTGGTTTGTGTTATTTTTCTCATCCACCTGGTTCATAATCAAACTATGAGAGCACTGAAGTAAGATTGCATTGTGAAAGATGACGCATTCCAGTATAGTTATCAGTCTCAGCCAAAACTGATTCACCGGTGAACTGTACAATAAGCTTTCACTGGAATGTCTGGCAACCTAACAAGATGGTGAAAGCAAACAGTGCTATATTGGCATTTGCAGACTAACTTTGTGAGAATAACTTTGGGTTGTTACAGATGAGTAGTGAAAATGGTATTAATAATATAACTAGCTCCAGTAAAGCAATATGGCTGCCTGTACGGCTATATTGCTTTGCTAGAGCTAACCATATCCATACCCTGATGAGTGCAATGTGCATCAGTCACTATACCAATGAACTCATTGGCAAATATTGGAACACATTTTAATACATTGCAGTTTGCCGATGCACTGTTTAATGCATACTGGAATGTACCCAGTGATTAGTCTTGTAATGTCTTCCCATTATGTAAAACTTCTGATCATCATTCATTCTAATCTATCATGTATTCACTTTATTGACACTGATGATGAATAAACTATTACATTATATAACTATACCAAAAAAAACCTTAGAATGCAGTGATACTTTTTAATCTAACATTTTTGGTTGTTTTTATTGATTTCCTTCAGGATAAAAACAACCAAAAACATTAGAAGATTAAAAAGTATTCACTGCATTCTAAGGTTTTTTTGAGGTGTGGTTATTTAATGGAAATGCATTATCCAAAGAAGTATTACACTACTTTATCCTAGAAATAAGGTGGACAGTTTTATTGATCTTGATGATCAAAGACCAATAAAACTTATGTTTACTGATTCCAAATCCCTCTTATAATAATAGAGATGCATTCTTGTATCAGTTTTATGAATAAACAAGAACAGGCATTTTTTTTTACTTTTACTTTTAATGAATGAATTATAGTGTTTTTCTAGTAAATGAGTTTGATTTTGCTTAATTATTTATTTATAGTCTAGTTCTAAGCCAAGTGAAATAAAATAATGGTGTCATTAGGATTATTGAAACACTTCCAACCTTCAGTAAGCCTATTGACTCCATTATTTTACTTCAAATGCAAAGCATAGAAAGTTTTAATTTGATTGCTTTCAGGATATAATAAGCCCATATTTATATCACTTAAACTTTTTTATAGTTGAATCTAAACACCCACACTCCATAAATAATTGGGCTATAATTTGGAAATAATAATTATGAATTACAAATGAATTTGGCACTAAAGGGCATTAGATGCCATCTCATATTAAACATAGTAATTATAATATTTAATTAATTTAGATTAAACTGGAAGAAAAGAATCAGCCCAAATCATTTGTAATTCATAATTATTATTTCCAAATTATAGCCCGATTATTTACGGCAGTATGTGTGTTTATTTGCTATGTGTCGAGTTTCTGTTGTTGTTTATATTTGTAGTTGAATTTATCTAAAGATGGTATTATTATATCTTGAAAACATTAATCAAATTAAAAATTCAGCTCTTTGAACATCTTTCAGCATTTTATTAGACAAATTTAAATTAACCTTCATATTCAATCAGTTACATAAACATTGATTTTATATTCATTTATTATTATTGTAGGGAACCCGTTCTTAATCAGCGGATTCCGCCCCGTCGGTTCGTCTCACCAATTAATCAACTAGTCCAATATTTCCACCAAAAAAAAAACTTTATTCCGCTCTCAGGGACCACTACTTCGCACTCCCTCTCGTGTCCTGAATTCCTCTCACAAAAATTCCTTCTTCCCGCGGTTTCTTCCCGGGTCTTAACGGCCCCTCGTTAGCGTGTGTCGATGGATAGATCGCGTCGATAGATAGATCGTATCTGCCCCGACGAAAACCCCCGGAGAGGGAGGACGAGAAGGTCCGATATCACTACAATTATTCCTTACCAATTTGAGCTATGTTTTATTAAGAAGTACTGTAAATCTCTAAATTAATTTTTAGAAATTCAAAAATGTATTTTCTTTTGTATGATAATTAGAATTACAATATTATTTCTATATTATTTACATGCATACCTGAAACTATAACAATGTTTGTTTTCACTTATCTTTACAATATTTGAATAGTGATTAGGAATGGATGCATATAGGTAATCTGGCTAATGTTGGTTTAGGGGTTAGCTAAAAAGTTCAAATAACCAACAGTTAGTGAAATTAGAGAGATTAGTGCTAATTGTTTCTTACTACACTTGTTAATTAATATATCACACTTGTTAACAGTATGTTATTAAAATAGAAAATACACGTGCTTGAACTTTTTATGTATTAATTGGCAAAATGTTTGTTCCTTTAATGTGTTTGGTCATTTACTTGTTGATTGAATGCCAGCTTGGCTATTTGTCTGAGAACTGCCCTTATTGGTGCCATATTTTTTAAAATCTATATGCAGATACATTACAGCCTTTTGAAAAATATGAATTTAGAGTATGAACAATCAATTATTTTAATTTAAATCCTTTGATTTGCATATCTGGTATATATGACTAGTAGTGCAAAGTTCTTTTTCTATTTGCCATTTTATAACATATAAAATTTAACTTTTTATGCATAAGAACCAAGTCTCTTATCCCTTGACTAAACTTAAATATGACCACACTATAGAAGGAAAATTGTATTACCAAAAAAAAAACTGCAGTTAACTGTAATAAACATCAAAATGATTAATAATACTAGTAACAATAATAAAGTTTAATGGCATTCCAATTAATAATGACCATATTATAAATTTTTTGGTGTAAAATATTTTTAAGAAATTAATGGTTATTATTTATTCATAATAATAACAATAAGTACACAATTGATTATGAACAATACTTCAAAAATAAACAAAAGTGATTAAACTGCTACTTCACCAAGGGTTTCTCAGCTCACACTCAAATATCTAGCAAAATTAAGGTACCCCTCCTCCATTAGTACTAGTGCAACTGAATTGTTGGCATTTCCATCTGAATTATTTCCAGTGGAATAGACCAGTATTAGGATTAGATGGTTGGTTGGGGGTTCAGGAAGCTGACTAGTATTAAGGGTACTTAAATTATCTAAATTTTTATCATTTAAAAATTTTTCAGGAATGCCGTAAGCAGGATTTTCTCCAGCATACATTTTCATGTGTCCAGTCAATTTATCTTTACAGTATCAAGTGTTTGGTTTTCCACCAATGTGACTGTGACAATGTCTGGTAAGTTCATCTCTATCTTTTATATAAAATCCTTGACCACAGAAATCACATGGATATGGTCTTTCTCCTTTATGTATCATTGAATGATATGTTAAGTGGTTATTCTGGGAGGAAAAACTTTCTATCACAGTGGGTTTGTCACCAGTATGTACTCTCATGTGATCAAGAAGTTTGTAACAATAGCTAAAATCATTCAAGCTTTATAAGCTGCATTAATATTCAGTTTATGAAGACCCAAGTAGGCAAAGAATACTTTAAAAATGAATATGTATGAGGACTCTTTCCAAAGATATAAAATATTTTTTGCAAATCTGACAAGCTAGTTCTTTTTCCATTTGTATTGAGCTGATAAATGAACTTATAATCCAGAAGCTGCTTTAAATAGTACTTTGCATGATGAACAAGACCAGAACTTATCTTTCATATTCTCATTATTTCTTTTTCCAAACTCATTATTTGGAACTTTGGTCTGAAGTTGTAATCCAGTATCAGATTACTTTACTTTATTTTTAATATAATTCTGCAACTGAACTTGGGTTGGTTACGTTGTAGCAGCAGCATCATCATTTGCATGGAAGTTTGCTAAATGAGATCTTGGATCAAAACCAAGGAAAGCAGTTGGAAATAAGAATATAGAAGTACGTACAGCTTATTCAAAGTTGTAGTTATTTCCTTCCCTCACAGGAATGGGTGAACAGCATTTTTGTTAGAGAGATTTATCTGTTGTTGGTATCAAGTGCTTTGTTTTCCTGTTAAACAGGAAAACAAAGCACTTGGTACCAACCCATTTCTGTCATTTTTCCACCATTGCATGGGTGTACTCTATAAACATTACACAATAATTCAGACCCACTAAAGCTGGGGATTTGGTAGGTGATGTTTTGACTCAAGATTGTCTATTTGGTCAGCAGTATTATCTGCTCCTTTAGTGAAGCAAACTCCAAGAGAAACTGGGAAAGAGATGCACCTAAAAAAAATTCAAATAATAAAGAAAAATTTGGATTTAGTTCACCCATATAGACCTGTTCAGGTGTCAATTGTAAAGTTCAGTTCTTCACGCATAAGCACCAAGGCTCTTACAGTTTAAACTATATAATGTAAATTATTACATTTTATTACCACAATATATTTTAATAAAATTTTATTACAGAAATCATCTAAATGTAAAACAAAATACATTTAAAACTACAAACGGTAGATATGAGTTATTAAACACAGAAATTCATTTACATTTACCAATATACAACAACAACAAAGATTCAGTTGTTATACATACATTCAATATTAATGGCAAGCTAAGGACAAATTTCACTTTTTTTTTTTCCTTTCTTTTTACTTAATATTTAAATGTATTTTCTGAAATTTTTCTTTATAAAATATTGTACAGTAATTGAATAAATGGAAGCCCAGTAATAGTCTGTACAGAGACTTATAATAGAGAAGTTTTCCATTTAAAATTTAAATGGTGTTACGACTAAGAAACCCAAAATAATGGTCCCTTTAAAGAAATTTTATTCATTGTTCGATGGCTTTAACTCAATTTACATATGGAAGACTGGATTGAAATGGGAATTAAATTTGACACAGTTTTTGAATTTCATCCTTAAATATAGATGTAGAGATGGATTATTAATTTTATATCAGCTTTTTCTAAAATTTTTACCTTGAATCTGAAACCAAAATTCATCTTTATTCCTAGAGATAAATTTCAAATTTTTAAAGACTATGGAAATTCCAAACTGTTTAACACGTATACATCACTATAGCTTTACTGATAGTGCTATACATATATATATATATTATTCTAGAATAATTGGAATATTATACAATTGGCACTTTTGACTGACAGAAAAGATACATATGGCATGCATAATCGTTGCCACAATCCTTCTTATAAATGTATTAAATTATCTAAATTCCAATCATGGTTTGGAATTAATGATGCCACGGATTGCGAGCCTCTCGTCACTAAAAAGAAAATGGTCTGTAACATAATCGTTGCAGTTCAATGCTTTAATATATAATTTTGTCAGTGCATGTACTTTTTTGATGCAATTATAAAGAGAATTTAAGTAATGCTGTGTTTGTTTCAGATGCAAGAATATTCATTTTTATAGTAAAATTTTATTGCAATAATGTATAAAATGAAATAATTCAACTCTGATCTATATTTGGATTTAAAATTTTTAGGGTAAAATTTAGAAATGTTATATTACTGATATGTTTTCTTGTAATGTTATTTGAAATTATATTGGTTTAGCAAAGAAACTTTCTTAACGTAACTCCTACTGGAATTTGACTTTGTCTCCTGATGTTAATGTTTTGAATCTTTTGGCCATTTACATATCTTTCTTTGTTTTAGATATACGGATTTTGTTTCTTCTTAAAAGAATATTTAAATCTGCGGGATCCTATCATTTAAAAATATATTATCAACTGAATGATATTGCAAAAACTGCTAGAGATCAAATTTCTTATTCCATTGTACTATAATCAACTCTTTGTACAGCCATTGATCTATGTAATGCATAACCAAGGATCACAATAATTGCCAAAACAGTAAGTGTACTACCAACAGCTATTGGAACAGTCTCATCTTGGGCAAATGGTTCGGGCATTCCTCCTATCCGAACTTGACTACATCTCTGGACTGTAATGAAATTTATATTAATCTCGTATTTTTATTAACAATATTTTCCTTTTATACAAAGTTATTTTACCTTGTGAAAAACCTCCCTTTGAAATTCCAAATGGTTGAATTCTTACATCTTGTAGTCTGGCTGTTGCTACTTTATCTTTCTTAGTATCATATAATGGAATTACTTCAGGTGATGGGCAAAAGTAAGACTTTCCTATTGAAGTTTCAAATTGAGTGAGGTTATCTTCGCTTCTGGCTGTCTTACTACCCGCTTAAAAAATTACATATGAATATTAATAAAAACTTGCATTTATTGAATAGTTTAATATTTTTAATAATGTTTCTAATTTATCATTTTAAAATATAATTATTGTAATGCAAATGATCACTTATTTAGAAATTACTTTATTGAAAATTATATGTATGTACAAGTTCTTCATGCTTTGTTGGGTAGATTCTGTATATCAAAGGCAGCAAAACCAGGGGCCCAGACTCTGTTATTTGATTTTTTTCTTCATTTGTTACAAAAAATAAGCACAGGAAAAAGACTTGAATGTGATAAATGCACATACACACATGCATATAAAAGGTCTGATCAAAACGTATCAGACCTTATTTTTTCTTTGCAAGCTGGGAAGGAGACTACAACTCTATTATGTGTGTATGAATTTTGGCAAACTGTCCTACCCCTCAGTCACTATCAGGCAGCCATGATAGTTGCATGTTTATACTGTTATTGTTGCTTTAATGATTAAGTGAAAATGGCAGAATGTAATTGATTATCATCTTTTTTCACAAAATCTGGATCTGAGATGAGATCTGGGTCTACAGTTATGTATGATCTTGAGACAAAAGCACAATCATCCCAGTGGAAAATGCCATGGTCTCCACAGCCAAAGAAAGCATGGCAATCATGCAGCAATGGTGTAAGGAGTCAACTCCAAACCATTTTATTTTGGGGGTTATTTTTAGTTAGTTATTTATATTTATTTTGGGGCATTTTATTTTGTTAAGGATAGACTACTGCATCTCACCCAGGCAAAATTCTAAAATGAAAACTCGCCTTACTATGATGACTGCAGCAATCAATTACATCATTGAACCCAGAAACGACATCTAGGGGGAAATTTCCACAGGAAGCTAAAAGAATGATCTCCCACCCAAATTGTCACAAAAATATCTTCATGATCAAGAAAGATAGAGGTGAGGTTTTGGAACCTATGTGAGAATTTTGTAAAATGTTGAGTATGCAGATTCCATTTGCATAGACAAACAATAATGACCATATATAGCTGCACTTGTCAATGATGTAAAAAAGTCATTATCCTACATGATGGGCATTAATGTCCATGAAATGGAATTTGCACTCACAGTATTTTTGATCTCTGTACCTTGACAGTGAAGCTATTCATCACATGGAATGGTCAGCAAGATTTCCACATCTAAATCCTGTAGAACATGTGCAAAATGCTTTAGGAAAATGACTTGTATCCTATTAGCCTCTATCAAGAACATTATACTGACTTCATGATATCTTATTCAAGAATTGGCTCTGCTCTCAAAAGATCTGATAACCAACGTTATAACTAGCATTAGCAATGGCTGTGCAGTGTGTATGCATGCATTCCAAAAAAGAAGTCTGAAATTTCAGGAATGGTGAACTGTATATGTTATCTAGTCCCAATTTATATTTTTCCCTAGGTATTTCCCCTCCACACACATACTTCTCCCATTGTTTTGGCAATAAGGCTATGTCTACAGATGTCTATGTTTTGTCAGGTACCAGAGCCACTGCTTGACCAACTCTGCTAAGAATTCTAAGTGAATCTTCTGTTTCCCAGGGCTTCAAAGATGGTTGGAAAATTCCTAGTCTATTTTCCATAAGTCCTTTGATCATCTCCACTGTGCACAGGGCCATGCTTAAAATATAAAATTACTTCAGTTTTTTAATAAATATTAAAAAACTGAAGTAATTTTATAGGAAGAAAAAAGAACTGGCCTAGGGCTGTTCTTTTCTTCCAGAATTTTCTAAATTATTTAAAATTATAATTATTAATTTAGATAAGAGATGGTGCCTAACATGTACCTCTACTAGCAAATTACTTAGTATTAATTATTTAAAAAATTAGCCAATTTATAGCCGGAGTATTATAAGATGATTGTTTGGCTATGTATCTATATATTTTAATACCTTATTAAAAGTAGCCTATGATCACCAAGAAATGCTTAATTATAGGAGTCTTCACTCTTATAATTATTTTTCAAGTGGTAAAGTAGGTATAATTTCAAAAGATAGATTGTCATAAAACATTTGTGTCTTTAAGATAAATGTAGAATCATCACAACTTCTATCTGATAGTAATTATTTTGTATGGACTTGTATGTCTAATGATAGCAAAGTTATTTTTCTAGCTAGATGTACATGTACAGTACATGCATGACCCATTCTCTTCTTAAATTTTCATCACGTGGAAATGAATGTAACTGGAACAGTCGAATACATGGACAATCTCAATGCATCATGTTTTCGTGTGTATATGATACACACGAAAACATGATAAACCACTTAGATAGAACTCTCTGGCTATTATGGCAGCCAACCACTGCACAATATCTACCTGAACTGGTTTTATAAGGCAAGTCACCAATGAGAAACTAAAACTTTCAGACCTACACTAACAACTAACAGTTTCATAATGGTTGCAAAGATGAATGCTCTTATATGGCAGAGTTCAAGAACATGTTCTGGAAACTTGTGGATTGGTCTACAATTTTTTCAAATTGCAGCCTAATAAAGTGTGTACTTTAGAACTTGGTTTCTGACTCTGCTTCATCACTTAATGTACAAGGTATGATTAGTCTGTGCAATCAGCCAACTTTGGGCTACATCAGGAAGTGATGTTATCAGTTTAGTCAAATTACTGCCTAATATCAACATTCAAATTACTGTCAGGATATATAACTGGTTCCCTAAATTCAGGATTTAGTCATAATTTTTTATTTTAATCTCACCTTCAATATACACATCAATAATTTAAACAACTCTCCATTTGCAGAAGAATGATTTGGTTCAATTTTAAAACTGTTTATAGCATAAAGAATGTTTGCTGCTGATTTTTCACAATATTCAACCCTAAGTGTTTGGTCATCTGCTTCTCCTTCTCTATTGAAAAATTAAATTCCAAAATCTCTGAAATGAGTTGTTTTTTTTAGAAGAAAATAATTTCACTTGCCTCACACTGATTCATCTGATGTTGCTCATATTTGTCTTGGATTCCCTGATTTTTTTAAACCTGTTACATACTTCAATATATTAATTATTTACTTATAAATACTATAACTGCATGCTTCCTTCACATTATATTAGCTTAAGAATTCCTTCTGATCATCCTAGAAATACTATAATTTACAGACTATAAAACGCACTTTTTTCTTCGAAAAATTGCCTCCAAAATTCAGGTGTGTCTTATACTCAAAATTAATATAAAAATGTCCAGTGTTTGATTTAAAATTCCCGCATCTTAAAAATGGCCATATATTTGATCTCTATCTGGCAACATTGAATTCAACTGGCAGCAGCAGTGCACTGATGCGATGAACATGAGTTGCGGGGTGTCGGGATAGAATCGTCTGGATGTACGATTTCCACACTTTTTCTCTTTTCAAACGAGCAACGGTTGTTGCCATAGAAACTCGGATCACGAGACAACCGGTGGTTCTGAATCCACAACTGCGGATTGGCCAGCGATCATCATGCGACCATCGTACAATCAGCAGAAGTCCGATAGTGCTACTAAGCGTTGATTGGTGGATCAGCATTTGCTTCAATCCGTATAAAAGGATTGAATTTAGGCAGTAAAAATGGTAAAAATGTTATTTTTTAAAAAAATTGCTTAAAAATTAAGGTGTATCATATAGTCCGTAGCATCTTATAGTCTGTAAAATACAGTACTTCATGTCTTTACATTCCATTCTTGTCACCTTAGTATTACAAGTAAATCTTTCTGTTATATTAAAGCCAAATGATTAATAGATTAAATTGGGCTATGTTCACACTACTAGTAATTAAAAATTCTGAGTAATTTAGTATGAGAGGTAAATGTTAGATGCCACCTATCATCATCAGATCTTGAAATGTTATATATATATATATATATACACAGTAGAATCTCCTTTTAATGGATCACAGAATAACATATTTTTTAGAATAACAGATTTTTTTCTCCAGGTTCTGCCAAATCAATGTAATTTTACCTCTTTATAGTGGACCTGTAACTTGTAATAACATATTTTCTTCTATCTCCATCTTCAGTAGACATTGTATTTTTTTCAAACTTTAATTAATAATTGGATGTTTCTGGATACTGAATTAAAAAATATATATTGAATG
>NW_019384407.1:308080-323200 GCF_000671375.1 Centruroides sculpturatus | reverse complement strand
GATAAATAGTTTGTCAAATTTTTATTCATAAAAATGCAGTTTCAACTGCTTTTTATTTTATAAAATCCGTCTTCTTGCGCCACCAGAGGGCCTTTTAAACAATAGGTAGTCTGTTAGCGTTGGTCAGTAGTAGTCCAAATTCAATACGAACGTTTGTTTCTTGAAAATTTGATCACGATTTAAATACAGCATTTGCTTTTAATATTACCGATATGTCATCGAAAAGAAAACGTGTTGTATTATCATTAAAAGACAAATTAAAGTATTTGTTTCGATTATCCGGATTTTTCCGTATCCGGACTACCTTCATCCCCAATTAGTCCGGATAATCAAGGTTCTACTGTATATATATATATACACAAACACATACATACAGGTGTCCCTCATACAACACTGTTTGAAAATTAGGGATATCCTCTATATAACACAACTTCTAGTTTTGCTCTAACATGGTTTTGGAAATCATCTGTACAAAATTTCACAATTTTTAAGTGTAAACTTCGTTATTCAATATTTTTTTACTTCAAGTAAGAACTAATTACAATTATTAAATTTAATAAGATGGTGCGTAATGTCTAACTCTAGTGCCAAATTACTCAGGATTTAATAATTATTGGTAATGGTAATGTAGCTCTAATTTAATTTGGCATTTTAATATAATCATTGGGCTTTGAGATACAGTAGAGCATCAATTATCCAACTCAATTGGGGACTCAAGTTGGTCGGACAACCGAAAAGAATGAAAAAAATACATTATTAGTATAGTATATTAGTATATCCCATGTAATTAGTATATTGCTCTTAACCTACTTCGTGTTGAATTTTCATCAATGTTAAGCATAGCAAATTTTTTTTAAAATAATAATCGTCACTATTGTATCGTTAAAAATTATTTTTAAATTATTTTATTGCTCACAAAACAAACAACCACTCATAATTAGAAAATTAAGTCTCGTTTAAATACTGGTCTCCCTTTCATGGTCAAGCCAGTGTTGCCAGCTAAAACACACAAAAATTTAACAAAAATAATATTAAAGTAGCCAAGACATACCCAAATATTGTAGCGCCACATCACTAGTGGACATTTGAAATTTGCCGACTAGAACGGTCGGTTAACCGATGTGACATTTAATTGGGGGTCGGATAATCGATGCTCTACTGTATTTACGTATGTATGTCACAAATCCAACTGTAAAGACTACTATATACAGTCACTTCTGTTTAATTGGGCCAAATCTCAAAGAATGGAAACCAAACTAATAATAATCTAAATGCTTAATTGGGACAGTAGCAGAAAAGGAATTTATCAATTTTTGATATATTTTAGAGATTTTTTGAAAATATGTCAACACTACATATACTAATGTGGTGTAGGCCTAACAGTTGGTGGAGACAAAACAATTCTGTCTTTTGCTTGGGTGGTTCCGTTTTTCCAGAGGGGGGGGGGTCAGTGTAGTGGGATGTATCATATCAGAATCTCATTTGAAGCGGACCTGAATGCAAGCTATTGACCCTGCTTTTTAACCCTGTTTATTTTTCAGTTTATAACTAGATATTTTAATTCCACTTACCATTTATTGCTTCATCAAACAAAGGTATAGTAGTATTGTAAAATAATTCAATAGAACTGATAATCCAATTGTCTGGAACTTTTTTGTCTTTTGATGGAACCTGGTATAAAAAAATAAAAATATGTATAAAGTTCACCATAAAAACAGATTTGAATTATTTATATTATATAAAAAGCAGCTCACTCTGGTGAATATCATGCTTAAACGAAAATCTGACCACGATAATTCTAATACTGGATTATCTGTCTGACTTTCACATGTCCCTTTTGTTCTTGCAGTATCCGGTAAATTGACCGAAACACTCTAAAAGTAATTTTCGATGATATATTATGTTGTGTTTTAGGGAAACAACAGATAAATATTAAAATTACCAGATCTCCTCCTTGACTAGGATATACAATGGTAAAGGTGGCAAGAAATTTGGCAAGAATACATATTTTTCCATCCAAATCCCAAGCATGGAATGTAAATGCTGGTGCCACTTCTTTGTCTGGATATAAAGATTACGTCAATATTTATTAAAAGAAAAATTATCTGAGTATTAAATGATAGACTAATTTACCAAATGGTTCATTTGATGATGATGTAGAATCTTCACTTGTCAATTGTTTTTCCTGAAAATTACAAAAAAATGAATTACTTTTATGATATTATTATTAAAAGTTGTAAGGCCAAACAACCACCTGATTACATCGGGCTACTTTTCTACAATTATATTTAATTACTAAATAATTTGTCACTAGAGAGAGTCATTAGGCACTATCTCTTATTAATTTAATAAAAGATGGTTCCTAATACCTCCCTCTAGTTAAAAATTATTTAGTAATTAATTAAATATAATTGCGGAAAAGTAGTTTGATGTAATCCAGTGGTTATTTGGCTTTACAAATTTATCTGGTTTCATGTTTGTTTATTAAAAGTGTTATTAAAGAATTAAAAAAACCTCTCTCATAGGGACCACATGTATAGCTTTCAAGCCAGTTTTGTCTCCTCTTTTGTGTATAATGATGCATTATTGGCCAACCCCAGCCCTTTAATTATATGTACAATAATTCAGAGATCTCCCTAACATTGAAGAAATGACTAAAATTTGTGGAAATGTTTTCTAATTGATAATTAATTCACATGATTGGTAAGCAGGCTTATAAGAACAAATTCATCTGCCACTAATACTGCTAAAGAAATCCATGTAGACAATGTATATGATGGGGGAGGGGATCAAGGCAAAGATGTAATTGTTGCAACCCTTCTCCATGGTACACATGGACAGGCCCATATGAAAAAGTTAGGCAAGTTCAAAAATATCAAACAATGATGATAACATCATACATAATGTATACAATATACAGAATTTACTTTTTGGTTATTTAATATTTTAAATTTTATTTTAAAAGAAATTTTATATACAGTAATGTATTGCAAATACAATAAAATATGGAAATATTCTTTATTGGAATGCTTTTAAATATACTAGACTCTGATAAATTATCTGAGATTATAATAAGCATTCATTTCATATGAACAGAATTAGCATCTCTCAAAATGTGTAAGTTAATATAATAACAATAAAAACAATAATAATAAATAATTACAAACAGCAGCACAGCACAGTTGCCAAAATGATCCACTGGAACCTTTGCAAAAATTACAATTTGCCCTCGCTAAGAACTGTTGGGAACATCAAATCAAAAAGTTGCTGAGAAGAAGCAAAGTTTAAATCCTGAGGGACTTTTGAACTTAAACAGATAAAGTACTCAAACACACCAGATATAATTTTATGAAAAGGAAGGTCTCATTACTTTCATTGCTAACTGATCTTGAGGTTTGCATTTGGTTTTGTAAAGGTGTGGATTAATGATGTTGTGATATCAGCAGAGTTGAAGAAAAAGAACTGGAAAAGACTGTAAAAAACCAAGACCCAAAGAGTAAAATACAACTGTAGCACAAACCAGCAGTGATGATTCCAGTGGTCATCAGCACAATGGGTGCTGTACTTAAGAACCTGGGACAGCACTTGCAATGGTGGAATGTCGAAAAAATTAACACCTGTTGACAAAAGACCATGCAGCTTGGATCAACAAACATCTTACACTGATACATCATAACATCTTAAGTTCTTGGGAAGAACTTGATGCAGATGAAGGCTATCATCAACCAAAGAAGCAGCTGTCATAATAAAACAATAAAAAATAAATATGTAATAATAATAATCATAATTAATAAATTTTCAAGTTATACATCTTTTTTTGACATTAAAAGAACATGTTAAAACATTTTAGAATTTTCACTATTTGTGGTCTTATTTATTTACACTGATTATTATTAAAATTATCAGTTTAAGTGAACCCCTGATGAGATTACAATTATTCTAGTGTAGTGTAATTATTTATAAACAAAAGTACATTTGAGCTCTAATGACTCATTTTAAGAGGCATAAATTTTTTTAATTTGTTTGTTTTTGAGAATTTATAGTTCTGGAGATGAGCTAATAAGGCTCAAAAGTGCTTGGTTTTTAAGTGTTTAAACTCCCTTCACTATAAAGCATGTTTTATTACATTAAATACAATTAAATTTTCTTATTATAGTTAGAAAAAGGAAAAGAAACTGGATTGGGCATGTTTTAAAAAATAAAGGAACTGTCTTAGAAAAAGGAACTGTTATAAAGGGGGAATGATAGATGGAAAAGAGGAAGAAGACGACTATCATTACTAGACAATTTTAGAGATGGAGAGAGATGTTCAGAGCTGAAAGCTAAGGTGAGGATAGAGAGTGATGGAGAAGAGGATAATGCTATACTTCAAGGACCTGTCACAAAGACAAAATACTATAGAGAGAGAGAGAGAGAATTATAATTAAACCACATTCACTAACTACTTACGTTAACTAAGAAAGAAATTAATAAATGTAATAATAATAAGAATGCATTCTTTGTATTTTTTATTAATTAATACAGTAATTATGTACATTTTTAGTCTATGCTAATTGTTTTCTATAATAATCAATTTTTTCACACAGTTATTTTAATTTAGTAATGTAATAGCAATAAATTATAAAAACTTCTTGTATATAAAAGAGATTTGGTACTTTTATTAAGATGGAAAAAATTTTTTTCCATGATTATTAAGTTGTAAATTGGGAGAAAATTTATGAATAATCAACTTAATATAGTGTCAAAAGGTTCATTTATCATTATGGATACAGTCCATCCATTAATTATGTGTACAGTTTAAAGGGAGGAAGACTTTGAAAAATGTATATCATTGTACACAATAGGGAGGAAAGGAGTCAAGGCATTGTCTATATGGACTTTTTTATTTTAATAATTAAGTAAATCAGTTAACCTATTAACTTTCTTCCAGACTTAGAAGAGAAGCACTGATCATGAAATAATTAAAATGTACTTTTCTAGTAGTATTAGTAGCATACAAATTTGCTCTTATTAGCCTATTTACTATTTATATGAATAAACTATTAGAAAACATTTGCAGAACTTAATTAAGTCATTTCTTCAATATAGAGGTCCATTAAACTATTGTACTGTACATGTAATTAAAGGGGAGGAGGTTTGCTAAAAGTACACGTAATTAATGGGCGGTCCTATAGGCTAATAATACATCATCATCCTATTAAAATTAATATATTTTATATAATTTTTACATTTTGTTATATAAACTTGAATATAAAACAAAAACAATTCAAGATACTAAACAAATTATTACATTGCAGTGTACCATTGCTACTTGTATTCATTCAGCAATGTGTTAGTCACATGTATCTTGTATTGATCTATGACTTAAAGGATTATTTATTGATTTTTAAATATTTCAATTTTAATATAATAATATAATTTTGATATTAAAAATGTTGTATGTGTTTGTTTTTATTTTATTTTCCTTTTGTTTTTTTGTAACTGTATATTAAGAATGATGAATATAGTATGAAGTGTTAAGACTTTACCTGAGAGGCAGCACTTGGTGTTATGGCTTCCATGGTAGCTTTCTCATTGATTTGCTTATCCAAACTTAGATCAAGAGTTACAGCAACTAATTAATTAACAAAGAAAGAAAATGTATATTTTAATTTCCAGTTTTAATTGCATTTAGATTTTAACTAGAGAATACCGAAAAAACGGCGAAACGAAATGATACTTGTACATGTATCATTTAATTAAAAATATATAGGAAACAGATGCCCTGTATTTATAACTAGACTTTTGTATATATTAACTATGAAATAATATAATTATATTAACAAAAATAATAATAATAATTCTAAAATATACTCGGTATATTTCTCAATACGGCAATGTAAAGAGGAGGAGGAGGAGAAAATCATTAAAAAATGCGCTATTTTTAAGCGCATTGTACATTTTAATTGAATTTTTTCAATTATATAAGCACGTAAATACCAGAAATCGCAAATTAATTCGTATAAATCTGTAATTTTCTTCCAAATCGAAAGAAAATTCTCCCGCAAAAATATAGCAGGCGGCTAATAAAACGAATCTTTCCATTTCTAGTGTTTATAATTGGAAAATGATGCGTGACGTAACAGAAAAGATAAACAACGAAATAAATACCAGAAAATAGTAAAGGAAGTATCCAAAGCACCATGGCGATGGCAAGAACAGATCAAGCAATCCACAGAACCATTTCCTTATCGATCCTCTTTCAGCACCGTCTCTGATGGTGAAACGAAGCAGCACACATGCTTACGTCATAGATGCAGAAGGGAACGTTGCTTTAAACAAATTATCTCCCGGTGAATTGTTAATGTGCGGGATGTTGAGGTTACGTATCAGATTAACACTAGGCGCGTTACTCTTGTGATTTATACAGATTTATTTTGTAATCTGTATCACGTGCCACTAGATAACGTCACGATTTCCCGCACTCGATTTTTTTTTTTACACGGAATACGGTTATACGTGTATTATTCGTGTGTTTTAGTGTGCGAATTAACGAATTATGAGCTCATAATTAATAAATTTAAATTTTACTGGATACTACTTAGAACAATACGGTAATTGAGTGTGACGTTTATAGTATTGTTTTGATTTATTAAACTCTCGCGCTTCTATGACAATTGTTTTCGTATTGTCTTAATTGCAGTTCGTTTCTATCGTTAATGCTGAATTATTATTTATATTAACATTATTTAGCAAGTTTGGTTTGACCACGATGACAAGTTTCTCGGGAATTTGGAAGGAAATAACTGAAAAAATTGTGAGGCAACCTTATCTGCAGCCTTTCGTGATAGGCAAGACGCAGTCGAACCTCCAAAGACGACCATTTTTTTTTTATGTTCCAATCAGTGGCCATTATTCAGAGGTGTGACTGTATTAAGTAGGAACGTCTACTATCCCCATAGTTCCATTAATTAAGATGCAACTTATAAAATTGCGCTTGTGCGAATAACAATTTAAACCTGAAAAAGTAAACTTATACAAATTTAAAAATCTCAATAAATACATTTTGTCTATTTTTCTCGTATTAAATAGAGCGCTCAACATCTTCAGAAAATTTTTGTAAGCCAAAAATAATGTGAAGAAACTTAAAGTTTAAGCATTATTAAACATAATTTAAGACACTTGAAATAATACTTTATTCAATTTAATCATGTTTATATTCACTTGTTCATATTTATATTAACATAATTCAAACCTCAAATTTATGAAGAAATTATTGTCTGTCTTCAATATTTATTTATATATAAATCTGAATTTACTATTTATAATCATTAAAATTTACCACAAAAACAGCTTATATTTTGTTTTATTTACTACGAAAATATTACAAAAAGTTTAAATACATGCATTTAATACAACTTTATATTTTTGTTTTTCCTTAATTAAAAACAATCCAGTAACAAAAATATTTGGCACAACAAATTGACAAATTTTATGATAAAATATTTATTAAAGCACAGCTGTTGAAAAAATTAACAAAATACAAATTACAATTTAATATTTTAAATTTTTTTATGTACAATACAACACTTTTTATTTAAGGATTTGGTCTCAAATCCAATCTAGATTGTAAGAGATATTTTCTTTTTAGATTAATGCTAATTATGTGCTACACATAATTTAATTAAGTTGCAAGGAAAAAATATATATATGTTAGTTAAAAATACAAATCAATTTACTTTTAACTTAATTTATTAAATCTGATATATATATTTTTTATGCTGGAAAATATTCAGCCATCAATCTATGATAAATTTTTACGTCTTCTTTAAGAAATAAACAAAAGATGATTCGGTCAATCTGAAAAAAAAGTTAAAACAATATTAAAAACTATCTTCTTACCAAATTACTGAAATGAATTGCACCATCAAGAACCTTTAAAATTCAGATCACAACCCAAACTTCAGACGCACTATAGTGGAGCATAACCAGCATTTAAACACCATATATAAAGAAATTGTTGGCATACGGGTACCAAACTTACATACAAGAGATCCAACATGATATATGTTATTATGCAATGGGAAAGACAGGACCGACAAAAGTAGAACCTCGGGTGTATACAGTGTTCTGGTCAGAGACAACAGGTTTGAAAGGGACTTAGATTACATTGGTTCCATCAAATGCTCAATACAAAAGAGGTGCAATAACATTGGTACAACATTATAAACAAAAGGCATACCAGTGGCCTGTCCATGTATGCTACTGACCTCTAAAATGCCAAGTTAATAAGGCAGTCCTGTACCTTTATAAAAACTGGGCAATGCTAACATATATTAATTTCTCTCTGCCATTAGTTATGATATAAAAAAAATTNGAAAATATTCAGCCATCAATCTATGATAAATTTTTACGTCTTCTTTAAGAAATAAACAAAAGATGATTCGGTCAATCTGAAAAAAAAGTTAAAACAATATTAAAAACTATCTTCTTACCAAATTACTGAAATGAATTGCACCATCAAGAACCTTTAAAATCCAGATCGCAACCCAAATTTCGGACGCACTATAGTGGAGCATAACCAGCATTTAAACACCACATATAAAGAAATTGTTGGCATATGGGTACCAAACTTACATACAGGAGATCCAACATGATATATGGTATTATGCAATGGGAAAGACAGGACCGATGAAAGTAGAGCCTCAGGTATATAGTGTTCTGGTCAGTGACAACAGGTTTGAAAGGGACTTAATTACATTGGTTCCATAAAATGCTCAATACAAAAGAGGTGCAATAACATTGGTACAACATTATAAACAAAAGGCATACCAGTGGCCTGTCCATGTATGCCACTGACCTCCAAAATGCCAAGTTAATAAGGCAGTCCTTTCAAACGGATCTTATTCAGAACCTAAAAGCCTTAAAAATATACAAGACCAGCATGACTGGCAAATGCATTAACTTTAAAGATGGTAAAACTGTATCATATGTACGGATATACTGTACCTTTATAAAAACTGGGCAATGCTAACATATATTAATTTCTCTCTGCCATTAGTTAGGATATAAAAAAAATTTTTTGTATATGGATTATAGTTATATATTTTATGATTTTTATATTGTCTACCATTTAAATTTTTATATATGTTATGTGTTGTTCCAAATTTTCAAATATATTCTATTCTGCACATTCTAATTTGAAATTTGTTGGTTAAAAACCTGAAGCAGACCTTTGGCAAGGTTGAAAATGTTCGTTAGATGTTTTCATTAAATTGTGTTACTGGATTTTGAAGGTTCTTGATGGTGTGTTAAAATAATAAAAATTTAAATCAATTTTTTGGGGTTTGTATCAAAATATATTCAAGTAACTTAAAAATAAAATCTCTCTTACACTGTTAGCATTTTCATTTAACCATTTTCGAACCACATCAATTGCAACATGAGCTGCTTTTTCATTTGGATATCCTGTAGAAATATATTTATTAATATAATTACAAATCAAAATTGTGTTAAAAAAATTTATATAAATTTAATTTTTTCAATGCTGTAGATATTACAGAATTTTTCAAAATACATGCTGCATTTTTTATTCAATTCTACTCCTAAACCTATCAAAACTCACTGTTTTCGGTGTGTATATATTTGGTTGGTAAGCTTGGAAAATACGAGGGTCGTCCCAGAAGTACCCAACCTGACATAGATGGCGGTACTTGTTTGAAAAAAAACTACTGTGTTCGAAAGTATCAACCTTATAAAGCTTAAGTTTGAAGACGTTACGTTGTATAGTATTTTTTTTGGCAGCCATAAATAGTGAACAATCTCAGTGAATTTGTAAACATGGAAAAAGTTTGTCATCATTATGTGATACAATACTTTCATTTGAAAGGTTTCAGTCCAACCAATACTAAAGCTGAGCTAGATTCTACTCTGGGGGAGTCTGCTCCCTCGTTTACAACAATAAAATATTGGGTGGCAGAGTTTAAACGAGGCCGTACGAACTGCCAAGATGAACATCGTAGTGGTCGACCAAATGAGGTGACCATGCCAGAAATGGTGGAAAAAATCCACAAAATGGTATTGGATGACAGTCAACTCAAAGTGCGAGAGCTAGCAGACATGGTAGGCATTTCAAAAAGTGCTGTACATCGCATTTTAACTGAAAATTTGGACATGAGAAAGCTGTGCGCAAGATGGGTGCCGCGTTTGCTCACAATGGGACAAAAACAGCGTCGTGAGGATGTTTCAATCGAGTCTTTGGCAATGTTTCGCAGCAACAAAGCCGAGTTTTTGCGTCGATTCATAACCATGGATGAAACATGGGTCCATCACTTCATACCTGAGACGAAAGAACAGTCGAAACAATGGACTGAAAGGGGAGAATCAGCTCCAAAGAAGGCGAAAACAGTTCCATCTGCTGGCAAGGTCATGGCGTCGGTTTTTGGGATTCACCCAGGAAAAACAATCAACGGCAAGTATTATGCAAACTTATTGCAGCGCTTGAGTGATGAAATCAAGAAAAAACGGCCACATTTGGCGAGAAAGAAAGTGTTGTTTCATCAAAACAACGTACCAGTTCACACATCCGTTATTGCGATGGCCAAAATCAATGAGTTAAGGTTCAAATTGCTTCCTCACGCACCCTATTTGCCAGATTTAGCCCTCTCGGATTATTTTCTCTTTCCAAACTTAAAAAAATGGCTTGGTGATAAAAGATTTGCCAACAATGAAAAGGTGGAGTCTGCAGTTGATGGCTATTTTGAGAAGCCCGACAGTTCTCACTATAAACAGGGGATCGAAGCTATTGTACATTGCTGGAAAAAGTGTATCAAGCTAAAAGGAGACTATGTTGAAAAATAAAGATGTTTTACCAAATTTTTTGTGTCTTCTTTGTTAGGTTGGGTACTTCTGGGACTACCCTCGTAGCAATCATATGAAGATATTTTTGACACATGCTTAAGTCAGCATACAGAACTATAGTTGTTATCCTTGAACTATCCATTTAAGGCTGTTTTTTTTTTAATATAATAGTATACCTAACCCTTGATTTATATAGTACTCAATTTCAGTTTAATGTGTTTAAAATATTCTTCAGTATCTTAATTTTAAAACAATGAAAGTAAGTATTTTAACTAATAAAATTAATATTTAAGCTGTGTTAACTATTATGTTACCATTAGTTTCAACATAAACATTCAGAGAGATAGGATTTTCCATTTTTTACTACAACACATCATTATGACTTCAGACTGTAAGCAAATTAAATTTTAATGCAGTTTGGAAAATTTATTAAAAAAATAAAATAGAAAGAATAGAAATTTTATTCAGATAAAATCCATAAGATATTCTTCCATCCTGGTTTTTTCTGATTAATTTATTGGAGATATTGATTTATCTCCAATAAGTTATTAGAAAAAACTGGGATGGAACAAGCAAGTAATGGAAGTAACATAAGATTTTCAACTAAAACGAGCATTATTTACAGTGAAATTGTTACAATGCTGCAATTTTTTATCATCTTTTAATTAAAAAAGTCACACAACTTCCAGAGAAAGACACCACTAAAATCCAGACCAGATATGGAAGGCTTGGAGGACATGATTTTTTGGAGAGTCTTTCCACCCCAGTGTACTCCTTGCTCCTGTACATTGTATTTCTTCTGATAACAAGTGAGTCATGCCAGTTATCTAACTCTGTTTTTGAAAAAAATTTAAATTGAAGTTTACCAGAAGTTCATATATAGTTTAATCAATGTCTCCAGGCTATAAGCTTTCCATATCTGGTCTCAATTTTCATCTATCTAACACTGTTCTTAAGATTAATGAAGGACAGACAGATGGATGACAGTGAGAATGTATAGGTCTGCAATTTGAAAACTGCAGCCCAAAACAAAAGGAGGAAAATTGTTTATTTATCAACAAGCAAAGAAGATACAGAATGAAATTTCAATTCTGATCATTTTATAATAGATTGAAATGTTCCATTTTTTATTATCTCTCCATTTTCCATATAAATGTTAGTCACAATTTATAGTACATATAGTTTTGATTTTAAATGGAACAAATTTACCATGTAAATTAAGAGTTTATATAATATATATATATATACAAGGTGTGTTCCATAAGTAATGCGACCAAATTCATAAAAAATTATTTATTGAACATATTCTTACAATTAGTCAAAAAACTTCAAAACAGCACCCTTCTGCATCAATACATTTGTGAAGGTGGTGTTTCTGGGCATGGAAGGCATTCTGGAAGGCCTTCTCTGGAATGTCCTTTAGAGCTGATGTAACATAAGCCTTGATGTTTTCAATTGTGTCCCAATTTTTGCTTTTCATGGCCCCTTTTAAGTGAGGAAACAAAAAAAAGTTGGTGGGAGCCAGGTCAGGACTGTAAGGTGGCTGCGGAACTAATGGGGTGTGGGTCCTGGCCAGGAAATTGTTGACAGTGAAGGCGCTGTGGCTTGGCGCGTTGTCGTGATGAAGTTTCCGTGTGTCCTTAATGTCACTTTGGCAGCACGCGACTAGGATTTCAGTCTTTTGAACACTTCCAAGTAGAAAGCTGCATTTACAGCGGTCCTGACAGGTACGAATTTGTGGTGGTTAATGCCTCCGACATCAAAGAAGACAATTCGAGAGGTTGATGGACATCCACTGTGGGGTTCGTCGGTGACCTCCTCTCGGCCATCCTTAAACAACTTGTGCCATCAAAAGACGTGATTTGGAGAAGCAATCACTCCCAAAGGCCTGCTGAATTAATGTAAAAGTTTTGGTGTCGGACTTCCCAAGTTTAACGCAAAATTTGATAGCGTAACATTGCTCCACAAAATGATCCATCACTTCGTGTTACATCAACTCAAAATGGGGTTGACGGAAACGAACGTCCTCACACGCTGGCAGCTTGGAGGCAAACGAGACCAGGCGAGTTTTGAAGCTAACACCCAAACCATCTAGCACAGCAGGTTAGAACTAGCTACAGCATATCGTCATGTCATGAAAAAATTAGTCTCATTACTTATGGAACACACCTTGTATAAAAAAAGAAAGCTTTAAACTACATAGTTAAAATAGTCTAATTTTTTAATTATTATAATTTTATATATAAACTTACATAACATAAAAACTTAATTGGTATATACCAATTAAGTTTTTATGTTTCGTAAGTTTATNTTAGTTTTATATTTACTTTTGAATTGCTAATGATGCAAATCCAAGTTATAGTTAAAAATTAATAAACTTACCAGTTACTGTTGTATAGAGAATGTTTATTGCCCATTCCATTGTTGCCTTTAACATTTAATTGTCATAAGCACAGAAGTTCATAAGTCAAGGAAATGTGTATGTATATATACAAGGTGTGTTCCATAAGTAATGCGACCAAATTCATAAAAAATTATTTATTGAACATATTCTTACAATTAGTCAAAAAACTTCAAAACAGCACCCTTCTGCATCAATACATTTGTGAAGGTGGTGTTTCTGGGCATGGAAGGCATTCTGGAAGGCCTTCTCTGGAATGTCCTTTAGAGCTGATGTAACATAAGCCTTGATGTTTTCAATTGTGTCCCAATTTTTGCTTTTCATGGCCCCTTTTAAGTGAGGAAACAAAAAAAAGTTGGTGGGAGCCAGGTCAGGACTGTAAGGTGGCTGCGGAACCAATGGGGTGTGGGTCCTGGCCAGGAAATTGTTGACAGTGAAGGCGCTGTGGATTGGCGCGTTGTCGTGATGAAGTTTCCGTGTGTCCTTAATGTCACTTTGGCAGCACGCGACTAGGATTTCAGTCTTTTGAACACTTCCAAGTAGAAAGCTGCATTTACAGCGGTCCTGACAGGTACGAATTTTTGGTGGTTAATGCCTCTGACGTCAAAGAAGACAATTCGAGAGGTTGATGGACGTCCACTGTGGGGTTCGTCGGTGACCTCCTCTCGGCCATCCTTAAACAACTTGTGCCATCAAAAGACGTGATTTGGAGAAGCAATCACTCCCAAAGGCCTGCTGAATTAATGTAAAAGTTTTGGTGTCGGACTTCCCAAGTTTAACGCAAAATTTGATAGCGTAACATTGCTCCACAAAATGATCCATCACTTCGTGTTACATCAACTCAAAATGGGGTTGATGGAAACGAACGTCCTCACATGCTGGCAGCTTGGAGGCAAACGAGACCAGGCGAGTTTCGAAGCTAACACCCAAACCATCTAGCACAGCAGGTTAGAACTAGCTACAGCATATCGTCATGTCATGAAAAAATTAGTCTCATTACTTATGGAACACACCTTGTATAAAAAAAGAAAGCTTTAAACTACATAGTTAAAATAGTCTAATTTTTTAATTATTATAATTTTATATATAAACTTACATAACATAAAAACTTAATTGGTATATACCAATTAAGTTTTTATGTTTCGTAAGTTTATATATAAACTAGCAGACCCCACCAAGCGTTGATGTGGCTCAAAATGTATCTATTATAAATGTATAACACTTCCCCCGTGGGGGGAATTTTTCAAAAAATCCCTTCTTAGTGTACATTCTCTTGATGTACCCTATTAAAACGCAATCAAAAACGCAAAAAACCACATCTAAAATAGTATAATAGAAGCAGAGTTCTTTACCGTAAGCCTTAATCCTGTCCATCTCCCCCCAGTGGGAAAATTTCGACATGTATATTATATAAAAACATGTGCATACAGTATTCGAATGCAGCGTTGTGTCAGAATTTCAAAGGAATCGGTAGGAACAAACGAACATTACATTTTTATTTATATAGATAGATAGAAGATGATTTGCTTTAGTTCATTTTCACAGAAAAGCAAACTTAGTGCGTCGTACTCATAGCGCCATCTGTTGGACATAAAAGCCTTAACCTAGATTCTATATTTTAATTTATATGAATGTTTAACGGAATAATATACAGCCTATGTCCACCCTGAAATTCCATTCTAAATATTGGTGAAAGAATTTTTGAAATCGGCTGAGTAGTTTCGGAGATTACTTGCTACATACAAACTTACTTACAAACATTACCTCTTTATTATAATAGTATAGATATTATAATAATTAAAAAATTAGACTATTTCAATGAACTATTTAATAATTCAAAGAGATGAACAAACTCCTAATACCTCCCTCTAGTTAAAAAT
>NW_019384407.1:298489-307556 GCF_000671375.1 Centruroides sculpturatus | reverse complement strand
AAAAAAAAATAATAATAATAAATATAATCTTTAACAATTGTAAATGTTCTTCATATAAAAAAAATATACAGTGGGTGATCGGTTAACAAACATTTTCGCAAAAGATTTTTATGATCGGACAACAAATACATGTTCGGATAACAAACACTTCACTGAACAAACACAAGAAGAAGCAATGTGAAATAATGAATACCGATTGGTCTTCCTTTGTCTTCAGGCAACAATTTGAAACTTTTCGGAGTGAGGGAGACGTCAACAACAACGTTCTGCCCAGTATATACTGATTGAATAGTATTCCCCCGAACTTTGAAACTCTCCCTTGTAATTCCAGCCTTTTATATTTCTGACAGAAACAATTCTTTTACGTTTTCTTCTGAAAATGCAGATTTATGCCAACATCTGCTATTAAAGACCCTTTGAAGAAGTGGGAGGATGTCAGAACAACAGTCTTAAAATTGCATCCAAACCAGGTTGAGGTTAATAGGCCTAGGGATCTCTACAATTACAATGCTATTAATTACTTCTGTAAAATCATGAAGAAGACAGAAAAGCAATCGACACTGGACAGATTCTTTAACCCCCACAAACGGAAAAAACATGACTAATAAAAATGCAAGACTGTGTATATATGTATTTTTATTATTACATATGAATAAACATAGTAAGAAAGTATATATTTTTTATTTTTTGGGGATCTCCAGAATGAATTAATCAAATTTCAATAGAAACCTATGGTAAATTGATAATCAGTTAATGAACAATTCGGATAGCGAACAAAATCTTGGAGCGGATTATGTTCGTTAACCGATCACCCACTGTATTAAGAAAAACATTCATACCATATACTCCTGTTGATATGCAAGGAAAAGCCTGAAAAAAATTATAACAATTTAATTATATTAATTCTTTTAGGTTAAAAAAACCCCTGAAATGGGGTAATTTTACAAACAATCCTTTTTAACAAATTAAATACTTTGAATAGGAAAGAAGTAAAAAATTCTTAAATTATCCATAGTTTTATCTTGATTACCGAAAAAAATTATAACAATGATAATGTATTATTCATAAAATATATTAATATAACTTAAGAAATCTATTAATATAATATACACTGAACAATCTCTGCATTAGGAACACCAAGACAGCACCATCTCAGAAGCAGTAGAGATGTCCTATAATTTCCATGTCACAATTTGTTGCAGTCATATGTTTACCTGTCATTGGCATAGAAGAAAGCAATAGTTGCCAGTCATGGGCAAACAGGGTGGCTTGAGCAAATTGAGTGTGGACGGATTGTTGTGGCTTGAAGAATGGGTACCAGTATTTCCAAAACAGCTGCACTCTGTTTTGGAACTGGTTGTTCTTGTACCACGATGTCCAGAGTATATCACAAGTGGATAGATCATGCACAAATATCCACCAGATCACATAGTGGCCAGTCATGTGTTATTGATCCCAGAAGTGAGCATTGTGTGTCAAGATTGGTATCTAAAGAAAGCAAAGGAAGGAAAACTCATTGAGTACGGTGTTAACAGTTTTTATATTGCTAGCACTTTCAATGTTTTACTAGCGATGACTTATGACCAAAGATGGAATATAACTTTGATCCTCTTTGGTCACAAGTTTCTCTAGTAAAACACTGTGGGGATAGGAGAATCTTGTTCATTTGGAGTCTTTGTTTATTACATCAATGTTCCCATGCAACTCTCTCATACTTGATATTCTAGAGCTATGGATTGTGCTGTTCAACTTGCTAAAATCATAAGTCATGCAGTTATGTGACAAGAACATACTGACGACAAGGGGACTCCAGTGTTTATGTTTTAAGTTTACTTTATATTCTTATCAATTATTTCTATGTATATTAATTCTGTTATTTTTGTTAACCATTGCCATTGTATATTATGTTTATTTTGTAATGGCATATAATTTTTAAATTTTTATATTCCATGCTCTTGCATGAAGAGCAATTTGAAATTATGTTCTATTTATAGATTTATAATGTTCCATCCACCATACTACCTGAAGAAGATGGTCATATATGGTCGAAAGTGCTCGTACTTGTTAATTAAATGTATTTACCAGTAACAGCAATAGACAGTTTATATACAGTCAACCCCCCTATAATTACGGTCTCTATAATTACGATTCCTATAAAATTTCGAAAAAATTGCGACGGTATCCATAAAAACTCCTATAATTACGTAAAACGTCATTGGGCAGCCGAACTTCTTTCCCGCCGTCTGTAGTGCCACGCTACGGAGAGATTACTATCGTCTGTACAGTATTATATATAAATTATATATAAATTAGGTACCGTATATATAAATATATATTAACTTAATTTATTGTAACTTTATTATAATTATATATTTTTTTTCCGCCGTGTGGCGTTATGCTATGGAGATTTTACGCTAACTATCGTCTGTACAGTATGTAAATTAGCTACCATAAATCTAATACAGTACTGTAATTTTATACATTTCTTGTGAAAGAAACATTTCTTATTCAACGACGATAAAAATTGTTTATATTAATGATGTCTCCAAACTTCAGCAAATTTTTCGCAGAAAAATAACTTATCAGAAAACTTTCGTCATTGCTAATGCTTGTTTTCATCGCGGAGGGATGCTCCGCGACGAAAACAAGCATTAGCAATTGCGGTGCACACTCGGTAAGTAATTCTACAATTTTTTGTTTATAGCGTAGTTTATACGGATTATTTCCACAAAAAATATACGTATTTTGGAAATGTTGAGTCGGATTAGTCTAGAATCGATTAATTTTACGGAAGAAAACCTTTCAAACAGCCGTAGTCCATAAACTTGACACGTGTCAGGCTATGATTGGAAGGACTCGTAAGAAATCGGTTTCCTAAAAAATGGAACATATCTATGATCTTATAGGGGGGTCGACTGTATTTTCATTTATAATGAAGAGCAAATTAAAAATAGACAGGTGACATTTAAATTAATCATCTAACGAATGTTGTGACACTGAGATGTCAACAGTTCAACTTTGCATTTTATAGGTCTAAAATATTGGACTTTTTTGGGATTTCAGATTCTTCTTGTATTACACTTGGCAGCCCTTTACATGCATTACTTTGTTTTTCTGTATGAAGTCTGTTTCTACTCAAACATTTCATGTCAGTCAGTAGCTTTATTATACAGATAAAATATTAAATTTAACAATTTAACTTAAATAGCTTGATTGCTTTAACCAAAATACAGTCCTATAAGTACATACCTGCACACATACAATTTATTTATATAATATATTATTTAACCTGTCCTGTGTTATTCCTGACATATCTCAGGGTCGTGACCTATGACCTCAACCGGTTGACCCGAGATATCTTGTTTCAGCATCAGAACATTTTTGAAAGTAGAGGTTGCTAATTGTTATAATTTTTATATTAAAACTAACTTTCAAAATATAATTTTTTTTTGTTATTACATTTATTAATTTATCTATTTTGTTTGAGTAAAATAGAAAAACAATTTCAGACAATACAACAGCCACAATTATTCTTTTCAAAAACATGTAATTTTTGTTAGGCTTAACATTGACGAAAATTCAACATAGTGTCACATGCAACGGAAAAAGCTTTGACCATCCAATAGGTTAAAAAATAAAATGAACATTGTGAAACTAAACTCTTGTTTTGATATTAAACATATATTTCATTATTGTTAAAGTTGACACACATTATTCTAAGTTGTTTAATGTTCAAAATACAAAGTTACTTACTACTGATCTCAAATTGTTTTCTTTTACAAGATTTAAAGATGTCTGATAACAACTTGCTAATTTGTCTGGTTTTTCTCCAATAGGACCAACAGTGTGTATAACATCTATATGAAATATTTTAAATAAAAATTAAATGGTAATTCTGTAATATATGCAATTTTTCAATTTAATAAATTGGTAATAAAAATATATTGAAATCTCCAATTCAAACAAAGGAATTAAATAATAGGAAATCATTAATTTTCAATTTTATGCTATTTATTTCAAAAGTTCAGATGATAAAAGAAGTTACCAGAGTAAACATGTTTAGTATTTTGTAAATTCTAAATTATTACCTCCAAAATGAAATTAAATAGTAATAATTAGTGATGCACTGATAAGCATTTTGGCCAATTATCTGATTACTGATTAACTAGCAGTTAAAAATTGGCCAATGATAGATTTTTAACTACCAAAGTAGTGACCAAACTAAATAATTAATAAGAATTTATATATGATTAAAAAATTCCTTGAATGTTTTGTAAGTAAATGTTCCACAAAAGCAACAATAACTTATTTTTTTATTTTTTTATTTAGATATACTAGGAAAACCCATGATGTGGAATAATAACTTATTTATGAGGCAACAGAAAGAGATTAAATAACATGACAATGCTGTTTGTTTTTTAAAATCTCTACTGCTAATACTCTTGACTTCAGTCATTAGCAAAATACATTAATATGTTTATAGAGTGATCAGCAAATACTTATATAACAATTATTATATAAATAAATATTTTTAATTGAGTAAAATTTCTAATAAACCATTGCTTTTAGTTTTTAAAGGATCTATAGATTAAATTTTTAAATTAACACAGAATTTTTAAAGACATTTCAGAATTAATAAATTGTTAAAAGATATTTTGTGGTTATAAGCCACATCATGCTTGATGCAATTAAAATATTTTAGGAGCTAAAATTCATGTTTTGAAATGAGAGGGAGGCTCTCCCTTGTCCTTCCTAGAAGTCAGCATCACAGATTTTGGGACAGTACATGTAAAAATGTATGTCCCACTTCTGTTATAAATAATATTGTCTACTCACAGTTGAAAAATGTTTGTTTATTTGATGGGACTAGCAGCTATGATTCATTCAGCCAAGTTCAGACAAATGGAATTTATGAGGAACAGTAACCACATGGTTATCAACTGCTGCAGCATACTAACTTAAATGTAATAATTCATACTTGATGGAAAGTCTGTGGCAGTGGAACATCACTGCTTGTCAGCCACATTGCCTATAGTGAAATGCAGTCATTGCAGATTGACTATGGGCTATTATATCAAACTGAATAATTTACATGAATGGAAGCAGCAAATGTGCGAAGAGTGCATAGTCAGTGTATCATCTGCCTAGTGGTAAATTTTGGAAATTAGAGAGTATGATACAATTTATCAAAGCTTGGAAATGATATCTTGAAGTAATTAAAAAATTTTGATTTGGTCTTTTGAAGCTTGTTAAATAACATATAAAAAGTTCCTTGTACTGAATGACTGTTCACAACTGAATGTACCCAATACTTTTTTTTTCTTTTTAAGAATTAAAGTCCCAAGAACACTACTACTGTGTGGTAATGAGCATTAATGGCAACTAGTAAACTCAAAACAGATTCTTCCATCTTCCATCTGCAGAAAAAACAATAGCAGAATTCCACTCATCTGAACCAGGTCTCAAATGGAAAGACTGAAGAAAGTTTGATTAACAAAAAAACAACAGAACATTGGCTCTCGCCTCTTTATTGGCAATAGTGTAGTCTGCTACAAAAGTATAAATTTTACAAATTTTATAAAATTATTAATGAAGTGGAGAAAATTTTATTGAAAATAAAGTTTTTGTTACACAAAATTATTAAAATGAAAATCAAAAAGTGATAAAGAGTACAGTTTAAATTGCTTTTATTTATTATTAATTTTTGCACTTTTATTTTAATTTTTAGACTAGTTAATTAATTCCTGCCCACAGACTGTGGATGTGAAGGATAATTATGAGGGCTCTGGAAAGAAAATATGTCAAAAACAAATATTGGATTTATTAGGAATTTTCTCAAATTTATAATTTTGCCTAACTAGTAAAACAGTTTTAAAGTTGCAAAATGTCTAAAATTTAAAAATGCTGATTGATATTATACTAGGAATTGAGTCTATAGTATAATACAATAATATGATTTTTAAATTTATTTGAATCAACATGTAAAGAGCTTTATCTAGTATCAGTCTTTTAGTTGGTAAGTTGCAGTGTTTATGGAAACTTCAGAGTTGTTATGCTGGTACCATAAATTTTACAATTGGCAGTGAATACCTCCTCCTCCCTTTAGTCAGCTAGTGGTAAAGCAATGAAAGATAAATGAAATTTTAAAAAAGAGCTTATTCAAAATTCTAATTTCTTATTGTTCGAAATTCTTATTCAAAATTCACAACATTCCCACAACATGCAACGCACCTGAGGTACTCGGGCGTGTTGCGGAAAGTTGTGTCAGCAGTGTTTCCCAACCCATGTGCTGTGACACACGGGTTGGGAAACACTGCTGTAATTAATAACATAACAGCAAGGGAAAGTTTTCCATTGTAATTCCTCCAGAGAGTATTTCTCAGAAATAAGTGAGATTCTTGAAATTTAGCTCCTGAATATTTAATTATTTATTAATAAATAATCAATTATTAAATATTACATATGGATTTATTAGGATATTTTGTCAAATCCCAAACAGAAAATGTTTCATTTATCAATTTCAGATTATTAATGGAATTATCTGATATGTTCTTTGTCAGAGATTAACTAACTGGCTTAAATTTAACAGAAAGTAACAATTGATAATAAAAATGATAATTAGTAATTTGGCTGCTTAATTGGCTTAACAACCCGATTATTGATTAGTCAGTCAAAGAGCCAATGCACCCAATTACTGATTGTCTACTGATTAATTGGTGCATCATTAGTAACAAATATCATGGCTATTTAGTTCTTAAAAATCAAACTTTTTGAAGCAAGCATTAAAAATTAAATAAACTGAATTTTACATCTTTGTCAATGCTTTTGCTAAGAATTAAGACTAAATATCCAATAGTTGTAAAGAAAAGCTGGCAAATCTGAATTAATAATATTAAATTTGGCATTAAAAAGCATTAAAGCTGGAATAGTTGTTATATACATTTCTCATTATATAACATCAGAACATATATTTTTTCAAAATTATCTTTTAGTTTTAAAGAAACTTTTATAACATTTCCTACAGCATTTTGTTACAGTTTCTAAATATTATCTATTTCATGGTATTTGTATTGTTTTTCTAAAAACTTAATAAAACTGATTATTTGAAAGTTTTTCCTCTGTAAAAACATCTTGAAATTCAATCCAAACTCATGGTGTGTCTTAGAATCGAGAAACAATGTATACATTATGAATAATGAATTTTAACTTACACTTGGCAGGTAATCTATAACCTCCTGTAATTTTTGCATTGCCTGTTTCACAGCCATTAAGAGTTGCACATTCAGCTTTGAGTTCACTCCCAGCTGCTCTATGAATAGCTCCATCAACTATAAAAATAAAAATATATATTATATAATTTTTGTAAAAATTATTAATGAGTAAATTCTTGTCTATTTTAAATATTAATATAATTTTATTTTTAAAAATGTATAAGTAATGGCAATAAATTAGAGAAATTATGAAGTATAAATTACTCCAGCAGTAATGTGAAATATTTACACAGTAGAACAAATTTTTTTGGAGATCATAGTCTTCATTTTCAGGTTTTAAAGTCTTCGGGACCTGAAATGAGTATTTAAGTTGGCTCATCAAGCTTCACACAGCTTCAACCTTGCCATGAAATGAAGTCTTACTTTTAGCTTATGTGTCATACATAAAAGAAAAAAATTTGCCAAGAATTATTATTTGCTAAAAATTTTCAAACTGATACTAAAGATGAATCAAATTCATGCATTGGAAGACTTTTTTTTTAAAGATAAAGAAATCTATAAGTAAGAGTTTGTCAGTTTCTACTGATAGCACTCAAGTGATAAGATGCTACAAGAGTTTTCTTGCATATTTAAAAAAGTGGTGCCAAATGTATTCACTATACACTATGTCATTCATTGTCAACATTTGGCTGCCAAAAAAACTGAGTAAATGCCTGCATAGGTCATTATATTATGTCATTAAAGCAATCAACAAAATCAGAAGCAATTTGTTGAATGACAGATTGGACAGTTTTGCATTGAAAATGATGAAGAATTCAATTACTTGCTGCATCATACAGATCATTGGCTATCAAAAGGTGCCTGTTTGGATTAGTTTTATAAACTTTGACTTTGACTCAGTGCTAGAGTTCCTAGAAAACAATGATGATGCTTTACAAGTCAACTGGATTGATTCCAAAAAGACATAGCTTATTTTTGATGGACTTGTTTAACAAATTTAATGAAGCAACTCTAATGTTCCAAGGTGATGAGCTGATTTTAATCAAAACAAAAACTGTTATTTCTGCATTTATGGCTAAACTTCTTCTGAATAAATTATGTTTAGGTCAAGGGGAATTCAGTTTCCAAATTTATCAACAGTAGAACATAATGAAGACTTTTTTTATATCTATTATCAGCACTTGGAAGATCTCAATTCTGACTTCAATCAATGATTTGAAGATATTCTTAAAATAACATAATTGACTGTGTTTTGGACACTTTATCAAGTACAAACACACAACAATCTCCAAAATTACAAATACTGATAGAAGAAACAAGAAATGAGGAATTGAAATTTAAATCCAAAGACTGCTACTAACAGTTCAGGCTGCAAAAATGGATGCCTACACTTTATCCCGGATTATGGACTATACTATAAAAGTTTTTAAATATGTTCCCTTCATCATATTTAGTGAAACATGGGAATCAGTGCAGTCACAAATCTGTTAACTTAAAAAATAAACTGACTACAAATAACCAATCATAGTGATTTAAGAATGGTGCTGACAGAGAGCTGAACATTAATAAATTGATAGCATCACACTTGGTTCATCCTTCTTATTAAAATAATTTTTAATGTTATTTTTTTATTTTATTATTATCCTTCATTACCTTATTTTTCTGTGTTTACAATGATAGATTTTAATAAATATTTTTTAATTTCAAACTTTAAGGTCTTATGTACAAAAACATCTTTCTTTACTATGTTGCAGGATATAGGTAGAAATAGAAATACATAAAAGAATGCAAATTTCTCACTGCATCTTTCTGTTTGTTTGCTGAAAGTTTGCATTATGATATATATATATATATAT
>NW_019384407.1:287952-292213 GCF_000671375.1 Centruroides sculpturatus | reverse complement strand
ATTAAAAAACAAAAATAAAATTTTAAGAACCAAAAATATGTTTGAATGAATTGAACAATTTAATAAAAATTAAAAAAATGTCTCTCTAATTTTTATTTATATAACTTTCTACATTTAAACACTCTTATTTTAGAACAGATTAGCATTGATAATCAAAACTTGTGTTTAAATTCTGCTTTGTTTTTCTAATCTAGAAAGTGAAAATAAATTATAACTAATATGAGATTAAAGATTCTAGAGTAAACATTAGAACAAAAATTTTAAAAGGAGTATTATGCTACAGTTTATATAAATATTAAGGTCAATGTAACCTTTTATAAAAGTTTGATGTTTAAAATAATATGATCAGTTTATAAAGCATTATATTAACATTCAAAAAATGTCTAACTATATTTTTAATTTGTGTGTAGACATACAAAATCATTGAAAGAGAAAATAAAGAGTAATATTAGGAAACTAAATATGTATTTAATAAATATTTTTGTTTTATTTTTATACATCAAATAATTTCAATAGTGTCTTTGTTTTATATTAATAATAATAATAATAATAATGTAATAACAAATTTAAGACAGAAAACTAATTTTTCATTAAAAAATAATTTTCTGTACAGTACATAAATATCATCATCTTTTTTACTACTAGAAAAATTACTTTTAGTATTGTTTTATGATAATTAAATAGTCCATAAAAGAAAGAAACAAGCAAAAAAAACTGTATTAGTGTCTTGATTTGAGAAAAATGATTTAAAGAATTCATATTAAAAATAAAGTTAAAATTTATTACGGCATTTAAAATTTAAAGTATTCAATTTTGAAAAAAAATATAATTTAATGTATTTAAAATCAAGGTAATCAATGTTTTTAAATCAACATTTTTAACAATCAAGTACAGAATAAGTTAACTATTTAACCACTGATTTATTTAAAACATCAGAAATGAACTGAGATAATATATAAAAACACAGAAAGTTTTAAAAAGTATAATTCATTTAATAATTAATAAAAAATAGAATAAAATGAAAATATGGCATCAAAACAACCATTTAACAAAATTATTTCATTGATTAAGGCACTGATTTAATTACATTAGATGATGCAAGAATTTATTTATAAAAAGCAATTATTTATTGTAACATCATTACAATGCTGGATTGCAATTTTTAATTGTATTTTTTTAATTTATTTAATTTAAAATATATATGCTTTCCACCTCAAATTAGTAGTGTTGTGCCCCTGTACATCATACTTTTCCTGACAGCAATACTGTCATGCTGGTCATCTATTAACTCCTTTCAGAGGGAAGTTTTAAATTAAAATAACGTGTTAGCATTGGAAATTCATATATAGTTAATCAGAGCTGTCCCTAAGCTTTTCATATATGGTCTCATCTTTCATCTATCTCACTCCGTTTTTGAGATTAAGGAAAGACAGATGGACGTCAGTGGAAATTCACAGGTCTATAATTTTTTCAAATTGCTTATTACTTATACTATTTGTCATTCTATTTCCATTATTTTAAATTTGAAATTGTTTTTGTTAGCTCCAACAGCTAGATTATTAACTAATTTGCATAATTATGTTGGTGTGGTAGAAAATTAAAAAAATATATATCAAAATTAGAAATAATGGTTGTAATACATAAATAAATAAAATCATTAAAAATTATTTGTGAATACAAATCTTATGTTTTTGCAAAGTTCTTTTAATTAGTATGTCAGTAAGGTGTATAAAAGATAACTACAAAGCTGATATGTATGCTTTCAGCTGTAAAATCTTGGACTTTTCACATTTAAATTGTTGGTATTGATTGATTAAGGACAATTTTTTGTCATTCCTAGCTGTAGACAGTTCAGTACTGGCAAATAGTTTTTCTAATAAAATTTGTTTTTAGGACTTCTTGTGCCGTTCAAGGTGTAACCAAATATTTCTGATTAAATAGATAAACTATTTAATCAGAAATATTTGGTTACACCTTGTACATATATATTGTTTATTTTTTGTTGACTTAAAACTTAAATATTAATTAAACATTTTTAATTTCTGTATNGTTGTAAAGAAAAGCTGGCAAATCTGAATTAATAATATTAAATTTGGCATTAAAAAGCATTAAAGCTGGAATAGTTGTTATATACATTTCTCATTATATAACATCAGAACATATATTTTTTCAAAATTATCTTTTAGTTTTAAAGAAACTTTTATAACATTTCCTACAGCATTTTGTTACAGTTTCTAAATATTATCTATTTCATGGTATTTGTATTGTTTTTCTAAAAACTTAATAAAACTGATTATTTGAAAGTTTTTCCTCTGTAAAAACATCTTGAAATTCAATCCAAACTCATGGTGTGTCTTAGAATCGAGAAACAATGTATACATTATGAATAATGAATTTTAACTTACACTTGGCAGGTAATCTATAACCTCCTGTAATTTTTGCATTGCCTGTTTCACAGCCATTAAGAGTTGCACATTCAGCTTTGAGTTCACTCCCAGCTGCTCTATGAATAGCTCCATCAACTATAAAAATAAAAATATATATTATATAATTTTTGTAAAAATTATTAATGAGTAAATTCTTGTCTATTTTAAATATTAATATAATTTTATTTTTAAAAATGTATAAGTAATGGCAATAAATTAGAGAAATTATGAAGTATAAATTACTCCAGCAGTAATGTGAAATATTTACACAGTAGAACAAATTTTTTTGGAGATCATAGTCTTCATTTTCAGGTTTTAAAGTCTTCGGGACCTGAAATGAGTATTTAAGTTGGCTCATCAAGCTTCACACAGCTTCAACCTTGCCATGAAATGAAGTCTTACTTTTAGCTTATGTGTCATACATAAAAGAAAAAAATTTGCCAAGAATTATTATTTGCTAAAAATTTTCAAACTGATACTAAAGATGAATCAAATTCATGCATTGGAAGACTTTTTTTTTAAAGATAAAGAAATCTATAAGTAAGAGTTTGTCAGTTTCTACTGATAGCACTCAAGTGATAAGATGCTACAAGAGTTTTCTTGCATATTTAAAAAAGTGGTGCCAAATGTATTCACTATACACTATGTCATTCATTGTCAACATTTGGCTGCCAAAAAAACTGAGTAAATGCCTGCATAGGTCATTATATTATGTCATTAAAGCAATCAACAAAATCAGAAGCAATTTGTTGAATGACAGATTGGACAGTTTTGCATTGAAAATGATGAAGAATTCAATTACTTGCTGCATCATACAGATCATTGGCTATCAAAAGGTGCCTGTTTGGATTAGTTTTATAAACTTTGACTTTGACTCAGTGCTAGAGTTCCTAGAAAACAATGATGATGCTTTACAAGTCAACTGGATTGATTCCAAAAAGACATAGCTTATTTTTGATGGACTTGTTTAACAAATTTAATGAAGCAACTCTAATGTTCCAAGGTGATGAGCTGATTTTAATCAAAACAAAAACTGTTATTTCTGCATTTATGGCTAAACTTCTTCTGAATAAATTATGTTTAGGTCAAGGGGAATTCAGTTTCCAAATTTATCAACAGTAGAACATAATGAAGACTTTTTTTATATCTATTATCAGCACTTGGAAGATCTCAATTCTGACTTCAATCAATGATTTGAAGATATTCTTAAAATAACATAATTGACTGTGTTTTGGACACTTTATCAAGTACAAACACACAACAATCTCCAAAATTACAAATACTGATAGAAGAAACAAGAAATGAGGAATTGAAATTTAAATCCAAAGACTGCTACTAACAGTTCAGGCTGCAAAAATGGATGCCTACACTTTATCCCGGATTATGGACTATACTATAAAAGTTTTTAAATATGTTCCCTTCATCATATTTAGTGAAACATGGGATTCAGTGCAGTCACAAATCTGTTAACTTAAAAAATAAACTGACTACAAATAACCAATCATAGTGATTTAAGAATGGTGCTGACAGAGAGCTGAACATTAATAAATTGATAGCATCACACTTGGTTCATCCTTCTTATTAAAATAATTTTTAATGTTATTTTTTTATTTTATTATTATCCTTCATTACCTTATTTTTCTGTGTTTACAATGATAGATTTTAATAAATATTTTTTAATTTCAAACTTTAAGGTCTTATGTACAAAAACATCTTTCTTTACTATGTTGCAGGATATAGGTAGAAATAGAAATACATAAAAGAATGCAAATTTCTCACTGCATCTTTCTGTTTGTTTGCTGAAAGTTTGCATTATGATATATATATATATATAT
>NW_019384407.1:283773-287663 GCF_000671375.1 Centruroides sculpturatus | reverse complement strand
ATGAATTGGATCCTTCATTACAGGAAAAAGAGTTGAAATGAACATGAGAACTGAAAATTAACCAAAGTAAAAGCAAATAATTAAATATAAAAATAAATATCTTTACTACTAAATGTAAATTATTATTATTATTATAATTAAAGTACAAGTACAGTAAATAATTGAAAAGTAAACGCAAAGTAGCATTATTTATACTAACCAAATTTATTAAATTGTTTATTAATTTATGTAAATTTCTCCATTATCTAGTGCAGTGTTTTTCAACCTTCTTGAATATGCGACCCCTTTACAAGTTAAAAAAATCTGGTGACCCCCAGGATCATATTAAAAGTATATCAGTGATTTTAAAAATTACGTATTTAATTTTCTTTCTTTAAATATCGATCGAAAAACCAATTGTACTGTAAAATAAACAGACACAGCCTTTTCACTGAAATTCTAGTTTTTTTTTATTGTAGTGTAGCACCTACAAACACTTGTCTTTTTCTTTCACCCGCGACCCCCATGTGAGGCTTTGCGACCCCCGTGCGGGTTGCGACCCACAGGTTGAAAGACACTGATTTAGTGTAAGTGACAATGTAACAAATTCTGTCTTATGGCATTAAAATAAACATTTTATTCAAAATTTGCAAGTACTTTCAACTGTTTACAATTATCCTCTTCAGGCTGATTCTTTTAAACTCACATCAAATCAGCCTAAAGAGGATAATTGTAAACTATCAAAAATACTTGCAATTTTTTAATAAAACCTTGGTTTTAATGCTATAAGACAGAATATGTTACATTGTAACATTACACTAGATCATTATTTGGTATGAGGTGCAATTACCTTTCTTTCCTCATTATTATATTAATTATTTTATAAATAATAATTATCTAGAATTAACAAAGTTAATATTCTCACCTCCTCCTCCTCCTAAAAGTCTGTTGTTAGCAGCATTAACAATACTATCTATTTCTAAACTAGTGATATCTCCTTCAAAAAGTGATACTTTTTTATTAATTTCATTAGAACCTGAAATTATGATATTAAACTTTTATTCAAAATATTAACTTAAAAATTTTATATTTAGATAAATATGATAAGAAAATAATAATCTAGATCCCATTCTGGGAATAAATTATATTATTTTTGTAAAAATAATCAAATGTTAATAGAAATATATATAAAATAAATAATGACAGAAATAAATATTTTCAGCTTTAATTAGTGTATTTTGTGCAGGAAAAAATATTCAACTAAATATTAGTTTTTCAGGATAAATGAATAAAAATGATTCATATACTTTTTGGAATTATCAGAAATGAGAGTAAGTACTTTTATATACAGTGGAACCTCGGTATACGACCTTAATCCGTTCCCGATGTTTGGACTTATACCGAATTGGACGTATACCAAACCAACTTTTCCCATAAGAAGTAATGTAAAAATGATTAATCTGTTCTCGTGTAAAAAAATGGATGGCTTTAAACACCTCGCTTTCCTGGCTAGTTCCTGCTTGATTTTTCGTGAGATCAGCATGTATCTTTTTAGCTTTCTCGCAAATAATTGCTTCCGATACGCTGTCTCCAGCATGTTTTTCAGTTATCCAAAGCAAAAGCAATTTCTCGACATGATCAATCTCTGTTTAGAAATTGATTTAACCCCTTTTGCAACGTTAGCAGATTTAATAATGTCTTTATTTTTCGCGATTGTCCATATCGTCGTTCTCGGAATACGATAAACAACAGTTAAAATCTCGAACACGTGTGCCACCTTCGTATTTCTCAACAATTTCTTTCATCAGTTCCATTGTAATTCTAGTAATTTTTTTAGTTTTCTGTTGCTTTTCATTTGCCTTTTTGCGATTCGTGAGTAATAAAAATAATAAAATTTTACTTACGAATTAAAATCAGAAGAAATTTAACAAAGTTATAAACCGTTGCACCGCGAACGTCTAGTCTGGTCTAGTACACCGATAGTGCTACTTGTTCATTGATGGTACGTATAATTGAATTATGTCGTATACCGAACAAAAGTCGTATACCGAGCAAAATTTGTTTCGTCCAAACAGGACGTATTCCGAATTGGACGTATTCTAAAGCAGACGTATACCGAGGTTCCACTGTATTTTATTAAAAAATGCTCTGATCAGAATACACCATACCATCATTTTAAATAATACTGAATTTAGATTTTTATTTTATAAATAACACAAATGTGAATATTTCAATGTATTCTTTTAATGTCCAATTAATAAAATTAAATTCCATTAACTGTGGTCTTATTTATTTCCCTTACTTAATGTTATCAACTGGTTATTATTATAAGTATAGGCAAACTCTAAAGTGATTATAATAAGTGGATTCTTCTGTATTTTCCAAATATAGGTATGCATCGCTTAACAACAGGTGTATGTTCCAAGAAATATGTCATTAAGTGAACATCATAGGATGTACTCAGACCAGTGGCGTACCGTAGTGGGGACGGCAGGGGCGGCACTTTTTAGGGGGCGGCAAAATTTCAAAATAAATAATAATAATATCTTGTAAAAATTTGAAACATCCTAATCTATACTTGCATCGCGCCTACGATAGTGCTATCGTCCGGACAGTCCGGGAATTGGCTCTCTGGGTGAACTAGTAGTTGTTTCATCCGAGGAATTCCTGCGAAACCTGTTGATCTTTTTGTTTTTTTTTTCTTGTATGATTCATTCACGTTCATATACACCACTAATATCCAATAGAACTATTTTAAACAGGTCGCTGCACTACCACCGAATTTTTCATTGCTTGTTCTGTGACAAAACTGAATTTTAGTCTTTTAAATTGAAATATCTAAATAAGGGGGGCCGAAATTTTCCTCCGCCCCGGGCGGCTGACATCCACGGTATGCCACTGACTCAGACACATCTACAAGGCATAATCTACCACTCTTATAGATTATATGTAACACAATGATAAGTATTTATTTATCTAAACATAGAAAAGGTACAGTAAAATATGGTATTTCATGTTTTGATGTTTAAAATTTGTTTAATTTATTGTAAAATTATATTCATAGTGCAATTATAACAGCAATAAATTATAGTACTTGTTGTTCAGAAATTTTTTAAAAATACTTTATCCCATAAACTTTTTGGACACACCTTATGTATCTTTTATTCGTGCATTAATGTTTAGCCAACACTGTTGCAAGCTATTATGGTATCTTCAAATTTTTCAGCTCTATTATAATTTTAATTTTATGGGACTTCCCATCATATAGGCAATCTATTGTTAAGAAACACATCTCTGTAAATCAAATAATTGCCATAATGAATTGGATTACTTTACCATTATATTGGGCTTTGAGATGTTTATAGATGTATACACATACAATGGTGCCTCGTATAACGTACTTAATCTGTTCCAGGTGCATGTCCGTTAAGTGAAAAGTCCGTTATACAAAATGCATTTTCCCATAGAAATACATGTTAAAACATATAATTTGTTCCATAGCATAAAATAACTGTACTGTACCATTAAAAAACAAAAAAATTGAGCAGTCACCAATTATGCCAGGTAGTCAGATGTTATGAGGAGGAAGTGGAAGAACATTTTCTTCACACATTCATACAGATACAGACTTTTTACACATTGCAGCAGGTCTCTTTTTATTGTTTTTTAATCGAAGTCAGATTCAGGAGAGGCTACCAGAGCTTGCAGGGTCAACTCTTGTTCCATCCTTTGTTTTTTGGCAGCTGGCTTCTTGAAAAACATGTCCAAGGTGGTCTGTTTCTCTCTCTTCTTCAACACCTGTCGGAAATGACAGGCAAGAGTGTCATTGTAGAGATCATTGATCCTGTTGGCCTCAGCTGTGTTTGGATAGTGAGTGTTCATAAACTCCTGAACCTCTCCCCATTTGACAA